>NW_008649398.1:0-545 GCF_000247585.1 Phytophthora nicotianae INRA-310 | reverse complement strand
AATTCGAAACATATTTAGGATTCTTATCTTTTACTTACAGCAATATGCGACTGGATGACGGCTATCTTCAATGCTACCAAAGCTACAGTCGGCAGGAGGCGGAGTGTTTGGTCGGACATCACGCTTATTTCTATCATAGATCTTCATTGCCACGATTAGAAGTTTGTCAGTGGGCGTGTTTCGTTATTATGTAGAAGAACTGAAGCCCCATATTGTGTTTGATCGTCCCCATATCACTCACTTCACCATTGAATCCTCCTTGGGGGCACTCAAAGGTCCCCAAACGCTGTATCACTATTGACATTTTTTTTTGTTTTTTTATCGAAACATAATTTGACAGAGTAATGAGAAGTTCGACAGCAACGCAAACGGCGTCTACTCTTGGCTCCCAACAACTTGCGCGACGGCGAATGCGTCCGAGTGAGTGATGGACACACTGAGCTTAACGGCAGTGTGGTGAAGCGCCAGTTGGCTTTCGTGAATAAGAAAACTGATTGATGGGAAGCGACCCGATCCAGCCCTGAGACTCATGGTCGACGACGGTG
>NW_008649397.1:4244-5642 GCF_000247585.1 Phytophthora nicotianae INRA-310 | reverse complement strand
GCATGTAGATGAGCGAAGGGATCAAATCGCTTCAGCCATCACCAATCCTGTCTGCATTTCACTTCCACCCTCGCTCTTCTACGCTTGAGCATCAACTTGAGACCCTCAAGTTGAGGCGCAAACTTGCATACGCTCGCTCGTCCACTCCCCACGAACTGTTTTGTTTGGAACGCTCAATTGCGTTCTGACCCGCTTCACATGCGATTTTGTGTCTGGGCGCCCGATTTCGCGGGTGTTCGGAAGCGAACGGGCTTCGACAAAGCCAACCTTACATGGAGTTGCTACTTTTGTGGTCACTCTGCGGATAAGTTGTTCCGCCAGTTGCAAACTGATCCTGAAGGTGACCGTAATAAACGAAGGCATCTGCCGTCGAGTGTCCTGCCTCATGGTATTAAGGAGCTCGTGGTGCTCACTTGGTAGCGCTGCTATTACCAAGTGTAGAAACTTCTCGTTGTCCATAAATTCTGCTCCAAACCAAGTGGATCTCCTCGTCCTTCAACGCTGCACTCTACATGCAGGGTTACACACGTCTGGTGGATTATCTTTGCTGTCAAAAGCAGGCCTCTTCGTCTTGGCTTTGGCTATATCGCGTAAGCTCTCCCGACACGTGGACTCACAAGTCGCGATCCCCTCATGACTCACGATCCCAAATGGTTTCTTGCCCCGGCTGCATGCTGGGGAGAGTCACACCGTCGTCGAAGTGAGCTCGCTCGACGAAGAAGAGCTCATTCTCCGATTCGCCATGCTCGGCTCACGCTCAGACCGATCGCGCCCAACTGTGGCAAGTTTCAAGAGCGGTCTCAAGCGCCTCACTGTGGAGCGCTCGTGGCACGACTCTTGGGGAACCACTAAGGAAATGTCCTTCGCCGACTCGGAGGCCGACCAAGAGCCGCAATCACGGGTGCGTCTTGGCAACACTCAACTGCTGCAACTAGCCCGTGATGCAACCGATAAGGTGGACTTCCACCGCCTGACGAACCGCCAGGCATCGTTGCGCAACTGGAAGTGGAAGGCCGTGGCCAACGACTTCACGGCGTTCTCGCACGGCGACGGAATCGAGGCGGCTCAAGAAGTGCTGGCCACGGGTGAGATGAAGGCCAGCTTGAACGAACTCTCTCACATTCTAAGCACCAACACTGCTACTGACCACGATATGGTGATGCGAAGCCTGTACAAGGATTACATCCACGGTGCTATCGTGCACGTCGTGGACCCGTCGCTGGGAGCGTCTTCGTCCTCTGTCAAGAAGCCAGACATGGAATCTAAATTGACGGTCAAGACCAGTGCCTTCGAGCGTTCGCGCATGTTCAAGAACCACGAGCAGTGGTGTTTCCTCGAGTACTACGAGAAAATGAGCAGCGCCGACGCTTTCACGGTAACCCTGGCTTCTGTGCCCGA
>NW_008649397.1:0-1679 GCF_000247585.1 Phytophthora nicotianae INRA-310 | reverse complement strand
CGACGGTAAAGTGTGCCGTCGTCGCTTTTACACGCTCATGGACGTGTTCAAGCGTGAGGAGCTGGAGTCGTTAAGGGCGTCCGGCGCAGCAGAAGACTACGAAGAACGGGAGCAGCTACTTACAGACTGTTTTGAACTAGTACGATGTAATGCTGTGTTTCTTGACCTACTTAAAAAAAGCTAATTCATGTTCTTACATGTAGACAGAGAGACATGCACAACAAAAGGCAGACAAAACTGAAAAAAAACGAGATGCTGAGCGCCGTGAAGCTGCGTCTGCTGACATAGTTCGTAGCGCCATGGAAGGCATGCGTAACAAACGAGCTCTCAGCTCAGACACGGACTTGGCGACACCACCTTCAACAAAAAAGAAAAAGCGGTCAGGTACGGATGCATTATTAGGTTTCCTTGAGGACCGCGCGTCATCGCGCAACAATAGAGACTCATTGAAAGAGCGGCAGCTACAGGTAGAAGAACGACGGCTCACGCTTGAAGAGCACCGGCCACAGCAGAACAAGGACAAAACGGACAGAATGCTAGCGATCATGCCGTCTGAGATGGGTCTTATGGCCCAGCTGATAGAAAGATATCCAAATAAAAAGTTGTACTGCTTATTCAAGTCCTAAGTAGTGTTCAACTGTTGGTGGTGTCATTGCGAAGAAAGAAGATGTCTGACTACCACGCAGGCAAGTGCGTACGTTTGCCAACAATGTTCCAGCAATGTACATCTTTCCAATACGCTGTAGATAGAGCTTTTGATATTTTTTTTTTTGCACAATCAACGAATGCCCAGCAGCGAATAATTTTCCCGAAGCCCCATTCAACGCTTACTCGGAACTCATGCGCTGATTAAACGCTTCTTTGTCTGTCGATAATTGTGCACCTTTAAAAGGTGCAATAATGTACCGTAAGCAGGATCTCCATAGAAAACAAAATGATTTCCATCTGCACTAAGAGATTCAGCGGTCACGTCAAGTAATTTGCTCTGATGAAGTATGAAAGCATCGTGGCAAGTGCCAGCATAAGGTCTGCTGAGATGAATTATGATGCCATCAAGAGCTATCACGGACTGATACTTAAGTGCGTGTTTTCTCTACCACAACAAACGAGTTTTAGTTCTAAAGCAAAACATTCACATCTAGAAATTTCCTGACCTTGTGTCCGCTGTATTGTACAGCGCTATATCTACAACTTGTACATGTAGCGCAGATTTCGTGTCGGACGACAGGTGCCTCGTACTGTGCCATCTATAAACCCGACGCAGGTTTGCAGAGGGGCTCCTTTAGCATGAATTGCTTCAGCGTACGCCGAAAGTGTATCAGCATTAAGCCGGGAGCGGTCAAATTCTAGGAGATGGTTGAATTTGTCATAAATAAAGTCAAGAACAGCGCTAGAAATGGACGAAATCGCAGTTGTATCACGTCCGAAAAAGTCTTCTAAGTCGTCGAGCCGTACAGGGTAAGCCATTCGCCGTAGGAAGATACATAACCCTTCGAGCGCTGAAACATTATATCGCTGTGTAGTAGGGAATGGTTCAGGCAAACAAAAGAGCTGCACAAGCCGCAAAATCTCGCCCTTGCCAAAGCGGAACTTCTTGCGCCAGACTGAATCAGTCTGAAATCGTTCAAAATTGGACGGAGAACGCGATGGCCGATTGGATTCGCGCATGAGGAGCACAG
>NW_008649396.1:4067-5621 GCF_000247585.1 Phytophthora nicotianae INRA-310 | reverse complement strand
TATTTGCTGAGGAAAGTGACTTACGATACCTACCTACTCGTTTTGCTCGGTGTCGACGCTAGCAACAGTACTGACGTTCCACATGCCTCGGTTGACCCGTAGAAACGCTAATTGCTCAAACCTAGCGGCATGCATGCCACGGCGTTGTGGCGTCAGCACCAACTTACACTGTGAAAAGAGGCGCTCCACCGTGTTGGAAGTTGGCGGCACCAACTTTGCAAGAGGCTTATATGCCGCCGATCTTCCGCTGCGACCACCGCTGACCTGGTTTCGAGGCTTGCCCCCCGTTCGCAGCAGTACCGAGGCGTAGTCTTCCTCGTCCTTCTTGCGCTTCTTTCCTGCAGCTTGGACGACCTCGAAGCGCTTCAGCGCTAGTTCTTCGGCTGGCGATAGAATGGCTCCCGTGATCACCTTGACGACACCTGACTCGAACGTAGGAGTGTGAACAACCTTAGCAGTAGGTCTCAGATGCTCAGCCATGACGGGATACTCTGTCAACAGGGCGTCGAACATGAGACGCACCTCAGCCATGTCCGTCTCGTCGCGCTGAAGCCGCTTGCAAACGCTGTCGAATTTCTTGAGATGGTCGAACAGCACCAGCAGCTTTCGGTGCTTTGCGCCTGTTGGGATCAGCTCCTCGACAGCCTCGACCTTCTTGATGTCGCTACGAATCCGGATGTAACGCTGTACCATGGTGAATGTTGATGACCAGCGAGTAACGTTGCGCTTCACCGGCAACAGCTCCGTGTACTTGCTCAGTTCCGCCAAGTTGTTTTCGTGACGTAACTCAACCATCAGGGAGTTTACATCCGACAGCAGAGCCTCGTGGGGTTCTAGAAACTTGTTGACGGCAAGATTGAACCTGTGGCTAGCACACCCAACCAGTGGCACCCCCAGCTTGGTGGCTATCGACCGGTTGGTATTACAGTTGTCACCCACCATGAACGCCACCATGGATAAGGTCTTGTTGTAGACATCGAGGGTGCTCTTGAACAACTGGACGTGGGCATCTGCCGTCTGAGTGCCATCGGCAAGCGGGGACAAGCCTAGCAACGGCACGTGCAGTTTACCATCTGCCTCGTAGACCGCGAAAAGTGCGACATAGTGAATGCCAGCATGCGACCAGCCATCAAACATGAGGCCGAAGAGCTCTCCAAGCTCCTTCTCCAGCTGTTGCCCGACCTTGATCGCAATGCCTTCCATGCACTTCTGGACGGACTTGACAGTAACAGGCCGCAGCTTACTCATCGCTCTTGTGAAGGCGTCTTTGTAACGGGGCGGTGCCTATTAGTAGGAATTATAACTCTGATTGATTGATGTGGGCATGCAGTGTCGAGACGGTCTCGATACTCGAGACCGTCCCAACCAACGGTTGTACGCTAGACTCCGATTGGCCACCGCGCACACGCGGTGGCACCCGTATGACAGAGGCCTGTCACACCATTCCCCATTCAGGCTAAGTAACACACAGAGAAGGCGAAGCTTGGATCTTGGTCAGTCGAGAAGTGGAGCTGTGATGGACACTGAAGACTTCACGTACGAAGAGACTCTGGA
>NW_008649396.1:0-2137 GCF_000247585.1 Phytophthora nicotianae INRA-310 | reverse complement strand
CCCCCCCCCCTCACTCCCGAGTTATTCAGAGCGTAGCTTCATCAAATAGGTTAGAATATAGTCACTTGCCGATTAACGGATAATGTCTGAATAATGACGGATAGGTTACTGATGGATACATTTAGCTCCAGAGGCATAACATGACATCGATAATTCTTGCCTCAAAACCTTAATTATTTCAGGACTAATGGTTCTACTATTTCGTTCGTTCTTATTTAAAAGCAACACCCTATACATATCTCGCACTCACTCCGAATTGTTATTTTTGGAATTGAGTATCCACCTTTAAAAGCAAACTGCGTGTTGGGGTTGGCCATCGACGCTAGAAAAAAAAAAATACAATATTTGGTCTCAGCAAATGAGTTACTAATCTTTATTTCCAAATTCTATTATTAGTTAACATTTCTTCAATCTCAACTAATCGTATATTTTAACACAGATTAAAATTGTTCACAAACAATTAAAATAAATATTTTAAAATATTTGTTACTGGAATTTGATATTTGTAAAATTATTTAAAACTAGTTTAATCAAATTAGAATACAATACTTATGGGGTTTGAAAAATAGTTATGAATCATTTTTGGAAAACCAAAATCAATTTTAAGAACAGCTAACACAATTGGAGCATAAAGGCCAAGAAACACATTATACTGCTTAGCTTTTGGTAGTATTTTTATTGATTATATTTCAAACGATACGTGTATACTGCTTAGCTTTGGGTAGTATTTTTATTGGTTATTGATACGTGTGTTGGAAATGATGTTTTTTTTTTGCAAGATAGTTAGCCTTATATTAACCATCGTTCATTTTAATTTTCGCTGCCCTGCGACTCGTTCATTGTTCACGAAACATACCATTTATCTGTTCGACTTATTTCCTTGAAACCAAATCTTTCAAGCAATATCCTCTACGTTTAACCTCGTGGTTAATTTCACCACCCTTTGACGACCTAACGAACTAGGGAGTGCAGAAGTTGAAAACCTGCTTGTCTAAAAAAAAGATGTTTATTTTTTTTGCCGATAACTGTGTGCTAAAAGTGGATGGAAGCGTCAATAGTCCTTTCATTGGTTCCTCTTACCTATAATTTGCCGCTCATTCGCACACCACATCAATGAGATCCCGCCTCCGTCAGCTTTGGGAGTCTCTACAAGTGGAGCTGCACGGGAAGTATTCGACAAACCGCGTGCTACAACTGTTCAAGTACACTAACAACACCAGTTGGCTGCATGTCATCACCGTGTTGATAGTAACCCCTCTTCCTTGCTTGCTCGTGACTGTGTTGGTTGATATCCTACCACTTGCGGACCCCGCCGAAGGAGCATCAGCCAACAAACTCTTCTTCTTGCGAGATTTTGTGATCTCCTCGGTGCTGACTTTCATTTGCATTCACCAGTTTCGAATTAGCATTCCGGTTCTCCCGTATCCGATTTGGCGAGCATTCGTGAATTCTATCTGGATATCAGTAATTTGTGTTGCTACTCTTTACGCATTAGTCATTACAATAGGATTCCCAATGCCGTTCTCTATGGTAGTGGTAACACCCGTATGGATCACTCTCATCTCAATATCAATGGCGATTGAATGGATGGACAAGATTCGTAAGACTCCAGGAGCCGAGATTATGATGAACAATGTTATCAAGGTATGGATATGTCAAGTAACACTAGAGTTCATCTACCCACCGTACTACTACGTCTTCACGATACTGCCCGATAGGGGTCAGATGGTGTTTGCATTGATACTCCCAGTGATCAAGCTGGCCATGAGGAATTTTTTCGCTCGGACAGTGGTTCATCTTACCGACGAAATGCCTGAAGTCATCGTCTTCAACGTCGAAGTGTTCAACGCGCTGTTTGTATCCTACTGCATGCAGAACTCACCATCGACCTGGACAACATTGGAGCTAATGTTCGGTGACATCGCAATGATATTGATCTCGGTGCAAGATATGGAATCAATTCGCCGTGACCTGAAAGAGTTGGAACTGCGAATCGGTCAAGAAAATAGTTCAAGTAGCTGTTGTGCTTTGGATCTCAACGCAGGAAATCGAAGACCTACCACACTGGATAGGACGCAGGTACTCTTGGAACAAGATGCACAACAACAAGGCAAGGAAGTCTCACGGCGTCTTGGGC
>NW_008649395.1:3507-5463 GCF_000247585.1 Phytophthora nicotianae INRA-310 | reverse complement strand
ATCAACAAAACATACGCATTTCGTCAATAACTGTAGTACACACTCCAACCCTCAATTTTCCCTCTCACCGTGTGGTCATTGATGATCGCCAAGCCTCTCTGCAGCTCCTCTCGGATCGGCTGCTCCTGTGCATCGAACTCCGAGAAGGGGCTGCCAAACTGCTCGTCCGCCAGATTCCAGTTCTCCGTGATGGTGGACAGAGCGTTGCTGTCTTTGCGTTTCTTGCCTTTGGTCACGCCAAAGTTGGACACGAACGAGGATTGCCTGGACCTGGTTCCGCTCATACTGGAGCGACTGCTAGTGCGTGACAACCTCGAGGCTCTCGAGTCCGAGCGCTGACGGTTGTGGCTGGAAGAGGCTCGTCCCCCGAGTCCCGTGAGTCTCAAGTCCCTGGCAGACATGTCCGAAGCGCGAGAATCAGCGCGCCCCATGTCGAAGCGCGTCGAGTCCGCCCATGAAGCCTTTGAGTCGAATCTGGGGCGCTGATGATTGCGCTGCGATGGGGACGAGAGCACACTGGACTCGTCCGAGAGGCTGCTGCCGATGCTGCTACGCGATTTGACGTCGTCCTCGACATCCTTGCCGCTCTTCTTCTTCTTGGAAGACTCGCTCATGGCGACGGTACGGTGAAGGTGAACGAACGCGAGCCCCAGTGCGATCAACCCTTCAACTGAACTCTGAACGTCATAAAGCACTTTTTATGGAAAAAAGCTCTTGCCTTGACTTGTGGCCCACCTTAATAAAAATAAATCAAAAGTGGGCCGAAACCAATGCGCACTTTTTTTCTTTACTTTTTTCAAAAAAAAACTTCTGTTGATGTATGTGGTCCACACCGACGCATGTTGCTACAGAAGGAAGGATTTGTATATTTCACCCATGCAAACCTGAAAGTGACGCGGAATACAGAGTAAAGTACGAGAATTGCACCTTTTCCGTGTGCCGTCCGCACAATTCAGTACCCTGTGTGACATGAAAACGGTGTGTCGAACATTCCTCCTTATCTTGGATTGATTATGCATGGCGACAAACTTCTCCTCCGCTTCTCCTCCGCTAGGAATCTACAATTGATTACGAAGGATTTTTGTAGGTTGACCTAGAAGAGACAACTTCAATTGTAGGAATTGATCCTACTTCAATTGTAGGAATTGATCCTACCACAAGAGGCTGTTGGCTCTAGGCTGGAAGGTCTGGCTGGTACTCTTGTCGGCACGAGCAACCGCCACAACTACTGCCAGTAGTAATACTTCTACTAAGTAATCTACGTGATATTTATCGTACTAGGGCACCAGCTCGAAACTGTAATGATTTTTGCATTTATTTTTTTTCAAACATCTGAGATTAACAAGCTCGGAGGACACCAAAATGGAAGGAAGTTTGATGCGCGTGGGCGAGGTTACAGTGCAAGGTGAGATGTACATTGCAGAATCAAACCTTTCCTAATGTAAATATGGGTAAGCTGCTGAGATTGCCATTGTGACTTTTAAAACGAAGAAACAAACCGTTTGCGCACGACGCTAGGAACCTGTGTCTACATGGCCAGCTTTGTCGTCGGGCCTTTTCCACGGGTCCCGAAAATGATTTTTTTTTTCAGACTAGTTCTTTTTCAGGATGTCGAGAAATTAATACTGCATTATTCTAATGGTTTTTGGGGCAATAACCTTGCCAGTCAAGCACGGAAGTACGGCAATGATAAACGGCGATTTTCTGTTCGTTAAGCTCAGACGTAAGTAAACGGCAACGCGTAAAAGGCGAACACTTGAATAATTCGCCACAAAGCCAACATACAGGTGACAACACATTAAAACCTACATGATCACTCTCTTATTACAAAACTACGGTTGGAGCGATACTCAAACAGCCAGCATTGGACACTTTATGGTTTCCACAAGAAACATGGCTCAGGGGATACGCACAGGAGTTGTGAATACACCTAAATCTGCGGTCGATATGGCTTGG
>NW_008649395.1:0-657 GCF_000247585.1 Phytophthora nicotianae INRA-310 | reverse complement strand
GCGCCGGACAGGGCGTGTTGAGACCTATTTTCCAGCATGATAATGCTTCCATTCACTCAGCACGCCGGACCCAGGACTTCCTTCGGGAAGAAGAGATGTCTACAATGGTATGGCCAGCTAAAAGTCCCGATTTGAACATTATAGAGAACGTTTGGGGGTGTTCTAGCCCGCCGAGTATACGCCGGAGGACGTCAATTTGACACAGCATCTGAGTTGAAGCAACGTGTCCTGAAATGCTGGGAAGAAATCCCTCAGGACTACATTCAAACGCTTGTCAAGAGCATGCCAACACGGATTGTTCAAGTAGTGCTGCGTCGAGGGGCCCCTATTGACTACTAATTTGAATTGAAGGTAGTGCGGCTATAATTTTGCACCAGTCCAAAAAAAGCTTTTTTCGTGTATCTTAAGAATGCAACTTTCTTCTGCAAAATCCAGCGGCATACTACTTTATACCATCATACACGTTACAACAAAGACCATAAACAACTCCGAAAATAACTTTTTCATCTCAATCTATAAAATTTTCGGGTGCGGTTATAATTTTGCACCAGACTGTATTGATCTTTCGTGGAAAATGTCGCTTGCCGTTGGATGGCATTCAGACGAAAAAAAAAGATCAGTGTTACAGTCACACAATGATTGTGTGCCTTCGTACTT
>NW_008649394.1:4713-5917 GCF_000247585.1 Phytophthora nicotianae INRA-310 | reverse complement strand
CTGTATGCGAGTTGACGACGTCAACTTCGAACAGGGAAGAGGATCAGCAGAACTGGCAGGCAGGCAACATGGACCGTGACTGAGGATGCACAAAGGGGCACTTATGATGTACTGGATCTACATACGATGCTTATACTTAACTCGATGTGAGCATTTAAGAGTTGTCACGGTTGGCAACTCAATAGAATGCCAAATTTTACACTTTTTTCCCTCTTCGCTGCTGTTGTTATTGTATCTGGAAAATTGGAGGTACCCAAGTCACCATCATTTTGGTGACTGTACGAATTCAGCACACTTTCCTTGTTTCAAATACAATTGTGAAAAATTCTGGCGTCATTGACAGTTTAGTGATAAGACGGGTTCTCATCACGAGGACCCAATTGACGGGCGAGTGAGGCTCTCTCTGTGCAGTATTTTTGCTAAGTAGAACGTAGTTTTCCAAGAGCAGGAACGTATGATAGGCGTTGTCAATCCAGGGGATATAAGGCAACGTGAGCAGCAGTAGATCTAAAACAAAGGCGAACCTAGGCCCGATCAAGGGCCAAGTATCATCCCGAAATGCAAGGTTCAGAGTTCACCGTTTTGTTAAATATATAGTACATAGTAGGAAACTTGCTTTTTTGTGTCCCGAAACGAAGAACTATCGCATTCACTTTTGGCTTTGTTTTCTTTCTTTCAGGCCCTACAACTGGCTCTTACTACAATAATTAAATGTCGGTTCATTTCGCGTATAGTCAAGTTTCAAGTACAAATGCGGCTAGCGATGAGGCCCTTGCCATTGTTGATCACAGGGCCCAAATAGAGGACCACGTTGATGATAACGTCGTCATCTGCACTTCACACGAGTATACAGGAATGACATCAACTCATCATCAATACAGGCTTAGTCGGCAAGAATGTTCTTGCCGCAACGTGCTGAAAATGTCGTGCCCATTAATCTGAGGTACAATTCTTGATCTCCCGCTGCAGATGACTTGTTCGTGCAATCAGTCTGATTCACAAGCATCAAAATGGTGACACCTTGACACGTTTTTGCTTCATGCCATCACTCGGTAACTTGAAGTCACTTCCAGCAATCCTTCTTGCATTACTCGCTCTAAGAGGTAGGACAATCTACGTATTTTTACCTCGATGATCTTATGAGTAGATGTTCCGAGTTCGTCGCAGCGCCACGAAAGTGTACCACCGCCGATAGACCCCCCCC
>NW_008649394.1:0-803 GCF_000247585.1 Phytophthora nicotianae INRA-310 | reverse complement strand
AGTGCAAACAGACGATGAATAAAAAGGCCGGATTGGAGAGCTAGAAAAGATGACTCACTTGCACAGGTTGCGGACCGTTTCGGCCTTCATCCAGCATAGGGGATATACCAAAGGTCATTCGTCACCTGGCCCACATGACACTAACTGGGGTGAAATTCGTAGCACATCATGCTTACTCCTGTCTACCCATGCTCCTTGGTGATGCGCTTACAACCATGATCTCCAGAAGCTCATTCCCCAATTTCCTGATTGGCGGCAACATCTACTTCGACTTCCCCTGTGAATCGACCTATGGCTTCGACAAAGCCCGTTGTGGCTGTGGCGTTAGCCAGCATCTTCACGGCAGGCCTAGCGTTTGCTGATGTCCAGGTCGCCGTCTACCACGACGCTACCTACTCTTTATCTGAGTATTTGGGTGTACCATGCTCTGGTGTTGGAGCAGAACCTGACGGCACCGCTTGCCCCAAGACCGGTGACGTCGCCATCGCTGACTGCCAGCCGTACCTACTGTCCTACAATGGCGCAGTATGCGTTGCTCCAGTCGACGCTGCGTGTGTACTCGGGGACGACGACGTGTGGCACTGCGAATTCCCCAAGACGGGATACACCTCAGCTGTAGAGGCTGAGACCATTGCAGCATACGATGAAGCACCAACTGGTATCACCTACGACACTACTCTCAATAAACCACTTGAAATCAACTGCGATGTAGCACCCGAAAAATATCGCCCAACCCAACAGACAGCGTATGCACCGACGGCGGAGACCACCTATGGCCCGACCGAGGAGACTACCTATGGCCC
>NW_008649393.1:4885-6201 GCF_000247585.1 Phytophthora nicotianae INRA-310 | reverse complement strand
CCCCCCCGGACCGTCTGTCTAGTTGACCTAAATTTTGTATGCCTTCCCAGAGGACATGTTTCTTGATTGCAACCGTACATCAATGTACTTACTTGATTTCAGTATCGGGTTCGCGTGTATGTTCTGTTTCACATTGAATCCCAAATTTCGACAATTTTTCTAAAATCTGAAGGTCAAACGATCAGCTTCTGTTCTGCGTCCTCCACATTAAAAGTACAACCTGCGAACAATGACGAGACTACAACTGTATTATACAGTGTTACTGTCCAGTATATACAGCACATGCCCCATGATATACATCTAATGCCTTTGTCGTTCGTAGTGCCTATGTCTTTCACCTAATCATTCACCATCACACCTAAGCCTAGTAGTATACAAAACTATATATATATATATATATATATATATATTCACGCTGTATATACAGCGCTACGTCAGCATAAAATCCCCCGGTTTGAAGGGATTAATACGCAGATACATCTGTATTTCAGGAAACACTAGCTTAGGGGAGGGCGCGCGAAACGATAAGTGCCGCCCCCCACAGTTCAGGCGAATGGAACCTTCTAGAAGGTTCCACAGCCGCCCTACATCTGCTTTTCTGTATTAAATTGAAGTTAAACTGAGCCTGCCTCTGATTGGCTACAACTCTACACTTGTCATATCTGATACACTCACCCTCCCTCTGGCGTGGGCGTCCCCTCAGTCTTGCCATTCCGGAAATTGCGCTGTAGGCCAGAGGTGTCGTTCCCCGTCGGATTTGTCCGACCCCGAGTTACCCACGCCTGACTTGTGCGGGCCTGTTTACTTGGGGCTTGGATAGGTCCGTCCGGGAGGATGGCCATGCCTCCTGTGTCTGCTGCGTCTGCTGCTGCTGCTAGACCGGCTTCCGCCTCTCCTTCGCCTCGCTCGCCGACCGTACCGCCTGTGGTGCTTCCAAGCGACTCTTTGGGTGCACCACCGACCGGCATGGCTTCGACCGCTTCGTCTGAGCCCCACACGTCGGACGAGGAGCTCCTTGCGAGCTTTCTCGACTGGGGCCCCGAATGTGACTTCGGTTCCCGTGCTCATCGTCGTTCTTGCACTCGTTCGTCGATGACGCCGGCTCCTACTGAAGCCCCTGCTGTTCCGGATGCCATGGGCGATACTCCTGCTGTTGCTGTGACTCTGCCGTCACCTGTACGGGCTCCTGTGGCTCCATCCCCAAGTGACGCGGCTGTTGAAGCTCCTGGCTCAAGTCTTGTTCCTCCCCGTTCGGTTACGCCTTCTGTTGGTTCCTCCGAGACCGCTATTGCGTTTGGCGTGTCTCGCGAAGACGT
>NW_008649393.1:0-516 GCF_000247585.1 Phytophthora nicotianae INRA-310 | reverse complement strand
GTTTCACACGAATGTTCTTATCATTGAACTCCGTGGCCTTGAGTCGATGTTTCTCGACCCACTATCTGGACACGTAGATTGTGGTTGCTGCACAGTCCAACAGCATTCTTTGGGTCGCGCCACTAACGATGATTTCCCCCTCGACGGAGAACAGTGGCGCGACTTGTAGACAAGAGGGTTTTCGCACAGAACGTTAAGGCTGATATTCTCAAACTTAACTGATCCGGATATGTTCTCCTCCACGACAGGACCCTCATTCAAAAACGTGGTTGCCCGTTTCTCTGCTTCTCTTGCTCCTTCTTCCAAAGAAAGCAGTTGGCCTTAAATTGGCTAGGTTTCTTGCAGTGGGAACAGATACGATCTTCGGCTCGTTTCCGGTTAGTTTTCAGCTTAAAACGCCCTTTAGCACGGAACGTTTTTTTTCCCTTGAACGACTTGTCGTAACTCGGCGCTTAATCCGTGAACGACTTCCGCTTGTCTTGACGAGTGTGACGTTCGCGCGACTCGTCGACGAAG
>NW_008649392.1:4723-5611 GCF_000247585.1 Phytophthora nicotianae INRA-310 | reverse complement strand
GCTTAATATACTTATTGCACTCGACCGATGTAAACGACCCGAAGCGCCGCTCCGAGTACACCAAGCCGTCTTCCGAGATGCAGGCAATGACGTGAATGTTCGACCCTTTGCTGGCGGTGTTATTGTCAACGGCGCGCTTGCCTTTCAAGCTGCGACCACGGCGGCGTGAACACCACAGGTTGAAGTTAGTTTCGTCCACGTAGAATATTTTCTTTCCAGCAGCCTTATAGGGAAGGAGGTCGACAACGTAGTCACGGCGAAGGACCTTGTTGTGGGGAAGGTTGCGGTAGTTGTTGTCGCGGTGGGTCTGCTTCATTGTATACATTCGGTCGTCGATATGATGCTTGACTGTCTGTCGCGATACCTTCACGTTGAAGCGTACTTCGAGCGCGTCAACCATCTCATCGAGGGTTAAGTAGCAATTCTCGTCAAGCAAGCACAACAAATAGTCGACGTGGTGGTCAGTGATTTTGATGTTGCGCCTTCCACCGCGTGGCCGACAAGGTGTCACGCCCCACGCATCGTTTGCTTGCGCGGTGTTGATCCAGCGGTAGGCAGTCCGTAGCTTGACGTCGTTCTTGACGGCGACATCTTGCCAATCTTAGCCGTCTCGGGCAGCGCGGAGGACGCGCTTCACAGTCGATTCGTCGTAGAGCATCGCGCGAATGAACAGAGGTTCTTGGGATCCGAGTAAAAATGAAAGTGAGCTGTAGGAAGTAAGCACGACGCGAGACGCGCACTGCGTCGTGGTCCATTGATTTTGGCGCGTAGCGCTCCTGCCAATAAAATACTGTAGCCACGCATACCCCGGTAAAGCCGATTTGATTACATTCATACTGTTTTTGTAGGGTTGTCATTTTGAATTTACATTTTGCCACATTGAACTAC
>NW_008649392.1:0-1613 GCF_000247585.1 Phytophthora nicotianae INRA-310 | reverse complement strand
ATCAAGCAACTAGGTCAAGGAGGATACGCTACTGTTTGGCTTGTACGCTATCGAAATCTACAGCTTCTCGCGTCCAAACGTCTTCGGCCGGACAGATACACAAAGAATAATGTGGCAGCTTTCGTGGAGGAGATCAAACTAGTGGCCAACTTTGATCACCCGAATATTGTGAAATTTGTCGGTGCTGGGTGGACAATGGAGAGCGATCTACAGATGATACTCGAGTATATGGAGGGAGGTGATCTGCGTCGATTTTTGTCCAGTCCAACGACCCCAACTGGGTGGACACACCACAAGTTTGCGGTCGCTATCAGCATCACCGAAGCACTCGTGTATTTACACTCGTTCGTACCGCCATTACTTCATCGCGACCTCAAGTCGAAAAACGTGCTACTTTCTTCAAGATTCAAGGCAAAACTTAGTGACTTTGGCAAGTCTCGCTTTAGATCGGAAGACAACACGATGTCAGGCGGTGTTGGCACCAGTCGATGGTTAGCACCCGAAGTAATTCGGGGAGATACCGACTACGATCGCGCAGCTGACATCTATAGTTTTGGGGTCTTGTTGACGGAGTTGGACACGAACAGGATTCCGTACAGCAACACTCGTGGGCCCAATGGAAAGGTCTTGACAGATACAACAATCATGCATCGAGTCGCGACAGGCTCACTGTATCCAAAGCTTCGCCACACGAGTGAACAAGCACTGAAAGCATTAGTGAAGCGATGTGTTGCTAGAAACCCAGACAGACGACCGACGGCTTCTGAAGTTGCAACCGAGTTGCGAGTAATTCAACAGGATATGGCAGCTTCTCTCTCCAAACGAGCGCCATGGACGACGGATTTTATCGGAGGCTAGCGAAATGCTCATAAATAAAATAATGCTAATTTCTTATTAGTGATACTTGTTTCTTTGCATGACAGCGGTTATTATCCAAATAGTGGAGTTGAAAACGTACAAGCCAGCTGGTGCGACTTGCAAGCCTGATAGTCCACGAAGATGATCGATAAACAAGTTAGCTGTCTACGTCGCAAACTCTTAAAAAGGCAAATAAATAACTACAATGATTCTCGAGAACTGATTTTGTTTTTGGTTAGCTCCATCCTAATATTTACGCTGTGCCAGGGTTGCTGCTGTGAGCCTTAATCATTACCATCCGGCGCAACTTCACTATTCCTTTGCCTATCAAGCGTACAAACCATTTCAGCAACTTGGTCACAGGATTGTTTTTGAAGGCTGCTGGCAGCTGATACAAAAATCCTCTCCACAACTGGCTAAACTGGGGAGTTGCGGCACCAACTCTTTCCTCGCCATTCATTTTCAACTTGGTTACTTTACTGATTCTGAGGTAGCGGTGGTATTCGATGGCGCGCTCGTGGTCAGAGGAAGTTGCCACAGCATTAATCTCGCCGAACGTCGCAGTAGTTGCAATTGGGATGGAGCTCGCAAGCAGCACTAGCAGGATCAAAAGCATGACTCGAGTCGCGCGCATGGTTCCTCCTTTTTATTCGGGGTCAGAAGTGTCTTGGCAACGCCTGTGCGTGTAAGAGACGAAAGCGGAATGAGCTCGCCGCTCGACGGCCATTGCTTACAGTAGTACTACCGGCCAGGTC
>NW_008649391.1:0-5688 GCF_000247585.1 Phytophthora nicotianae INRA-310 | reverse complement strand
TTCCTCGACATGAGGAATAGAAAAGCTCCGGATGCGGCTAGCGCTGCAGCCACACATATCACGAAACGCTCTAATCGCAAGCTCACTTCCACAATCGTGTTACTGTCTATCGAGATGTCGTTCTGTTCCATTGCTTCTGACCTCTCCACAGGTGTCAAGCTGCGTAGCTTGTGGTCATAATTCGCAGGAGTGGGCGATGTGGGCGACATGAAGGCTGGGTTACTACCAACGAAGCGAAAGAACAATGAGGAGAAAGGCAAGCGTGAGAAGACGCCGATGGGTTCTGAGATCTTTTGCTGAGTAATTTTTCACGCTTACGCACGAAGTCGACCGAGAGCAGCAACCCAAACGTTATACAACTAGACTTTATCACGGTATTTTATCCATCTTTCTAGTCAAAACTTTCACGTCCAATTTACAGATAAATCTTCTTGGTCTGGTCGCGCTTGGCATGCAGTACGATCGCGTCTATCACATACTCGTTAAACAGAAGACAGTCACCGTTTGCGAATCGTAATCGCTTCTTGTGCACCAAGTCCGGGTACAAGTCGTCCGTCAGGATCTGCACGTACTGAGCGGCCGGTGTCGTGTCGGGTGACAGCTTGACGCGCGCCGTCGGCAGGTAAATGACACAGAGCATCAGCAGAACGATGAAAATACACCCAGCCACCGTCACCAAAGCCGTCGCAGTCGGAACGTTCACTTCAATGTCCGTCGTAGCACGAGCCCCTGTGGTATTACCGGAACCAGAGCCACTGGATGCCATCGCAGCAGATACAGCGAGACGTCGCCGCGATATGGCATCTGCGAACGACGTCGGCACGCCACGCTGGACCAAGTAAAACAGCGCTGCAGAGTACATCTCGTGGGATAGTTGATTGTCCAAGTAGAAGTGGTTTGCCTCGAGGTGAGTTAGGTACGCATCCACCAACGAAGTGCATTCAGACGGACTTGGACGCACAAGCATGCCATTCGATGATACCAGTCGGTGCCACGACGTGAGTGTATCGATTTCCGGACGAGCCATATCTGGGATTGAGGCCGGATGCAGCGTCACAAGAGCCATAGGGTGCATCAAGTCTTTTGTGGCCAATGCTTCCTTTCCGACCAGTAGTACACCGTCGTCTGTGGTGAACGGCAGGCTCAGACCGAGACACCCAGAGTCATCCACACACGCAGCGTCATGGCGAATGTGAAGTGGGCTCAGCTGCCACGCCAACTTGCCCATCGAGACTGTTAGTACCTCGTGCGGCGTTTGAGTTGCCGTCACTTCCTGGACAAACTGATTGGAACTGCTGTAGACTAAGGCGGAGTTCTCGTCCTCTGTGTACGACGCGATAGAGATGGCCGGCCGCAGGTGAAGTTGTTCCAGGACACTTGTTGAAGTGGCGTAGACACAACCGGTAGCTCCACACAGTCTCGTTCCCGTATCCTTCGCCTCAACCGGGATTGATACGGTCAGACTAGTAAACTGCACGTCCCCAGCCAGCTCACGGTGCTCCAGGCGCAACATCAGATCCCCTACTCGAGTGCTGCCGGGTAGCACTGCCTTCAAAGCACTCGCAACCACATGAACCAGCTCATCGAATGACTGAGGAGTTGCCGCATCCACTGAAGCATTCACTAGCCCCAGTTTAGCCAAACCCTGCTTGAAGGTCGAGTACAGTTCTGCAACGTCCCAGTCGTCCGTGATCATGTACTTCTCAGTCGTGGCCAGGTAGTCGCGTAGTGGAATTTCCGCTGACCTCGTCGGCACCGTTGTGTGCGATGAAAGCAGAGCAGTGTTCCACGCGTGCGACGGGAAGCTGAAGCTCACGGATGTGGTGTCCACGTCGTCGGCCCAGGCTCCCCACTGCTGTGCTGCGTCGTCATCGTTGTGTTTTGACCATTTGCAGGTATCTTCGAACGCGAATGGAGTCGTAGTTCCGGTCATCGATGTCCGAAGGATCGAGTGAAGCACATCACCGTTGGAGTCAACAGACCATGGCGTCGCTATCTGTGTCAACATGGTTGCGAGATCGTCCGAGACAGCAAGGCGTCGAGGAAGTTGCCCGGCTTCATAGGTGGTTTGACCAACATAGACACTCGTAAATCCGACGTTCATGAGGATAATGACAGTCTTTAGCCCCCAAAAGATGCAGCGTGCCTTGGCAACTGAGTGCATCCGCGCTGGCTGGTCTCCGGGGTACAGACTACAATTGTGCAGATATGTGGCGAGCGTGGGGAAGATGAGCGTCTCGCAGAATACCTCGAAGACCTTGCCTCCCGCGAACAGTATATAACCGAAGAGCGTGTTGTAGTCCTCCACGACGGACGAGGCCTTGGTAGACAGCGTCTCGTTGGCTGGCAGTTTGTTCTCGTACACGTATGTGAGCGTCTTCTTGTTGCTCGTGAGCAGAGCAAAGCCGAATGCGAAGATAAGTGCCACTGCCACGCACAGCACGAAGCGCGCGAGCCGCAGACTCATGTCCACGATGGTGTTGCGGTCGGCCAGCGCGTTGGTGCGCGCCATGTCGTTGATTGTCGACTCACCCGGGGCGAAGCTGCGCTGCAGGTCGTCGCCGCCATTGCCGGCAGTGGGTAAAGAGACTGGCATGAAGTTGCTCGAGTGTAAAGTGGAGGTGTCTGTCTTGGCGGACGCAGGGGAGGCGCCAGCGCTATCTCCGAACCGAAGACCGGTCGGAACTCCTCCACGCTGGTCCATCGCGGAAGTGAACCTTTCTTAAAATCCCAGCATCCATAATAGGTAAGAGGTAATGAGCAACACTAATTGCCATAGCAACTTAAACATTTACTCCAAATTAAAGGAAATTATATGGACTGTTTGTGCGCATTATTACAGTTAAGGGGTCTACGATATGAAATCTGATGCAGAGAAAAAGTGGTGGCTGCATCCAAACCTTCCTGATCTACAGGTCGTACAATTTGTACTACAACATGTCGTAGCTCCCAAATTGGGAGTCCCAGTAGCTTCATCATGGGTAGGTTCATTTGGTTCCGCGTTGCACCCGCACTTTGGTAGAACCAATGGTACCAGTAAAGCCAGTTGTTGTGCCGCGCTAGCAGGTTCAAAGCTGCTTTGTTTGTTTGACCGAAGAGTTCCCTGTCTATAGTTGTTTTTATTCTGTATTGAGAGCAATATATTGAAAGGCATTCTTTATTTAACATGTCTGTTAAATTCGATATCACCATTTCCCCACTGCCCATCTCACTCACACATACAATTTTCAAGATAAAGTAAACGTCGTGCTGTAGCGCTACGTTGTGTATCATGAGTGGCAGCAGGAAGCGGCTTCCAGGTGCACCCACAGCGCCTCTGCAGCCGCACCAGTCACTCAGAGCGCAAGCGGAAGCGGAAGCCAAGTACGAAGTGCAATTGGCCGAGCGCCGGCAATTGGAGCAGGACCGCATGTCCTCGTACACAGATGACGCTTTTGAGTGTGAATCGCCGCACGCCATTTTGGCCAGCAGCCGCGGCGTACGGCCTGAGCAGCGCAGTGACCTGCAGACAACGTCTCCGTATTTGGTTGTGGACAATATCGGTCGCCTTCGCGTGGACAGCGTAAGCGACAGCGACGCCCACGACGAAGTCGCGTACGGGGAACTGGCCCAACCGCGACCCGAGATCATTCTGCGGTGGAAGCGGTTCGCGGTGCTGGTGGTATTCACGGCCGCCGTCATGACAGCTATCGCTGCGTGGCTACGCGAGGGTTTCGTGGTGGACAAGGGCGTTCCTGTGGGCACCGCTGATACTAAAGTGGATACGGTCAACTCATACATCGGTCTTATAATGGGCTTCATCGAGTCTATCGTGGGCCTTGGCGTGGAAGAGATTTTCCCCGTCTTTATCGTATACCTGCACAACCTGAGGTGGTATCCGAGCGACGATCCAGCGACCAAAAAGCAGAGCAAGTTCAAGAAGTTCGCACTTACGATCTTCATCCCAGCCGTCATGATGGCCGTGGGCAGTTCACTTTCGGCCGTGCAGGCCAACCAGAAAGATGATAACACTGCAGACAACAACAGTAACTCGACTACGACGACGAGGTTCTTATTGCAGGAAGAAACGATGTTGGGAGTAGCAGGACTGGGGGACACTGTCTTGAAGACAGCCTTGGCACGGAAGGTGGACCCTATGCGGCCTCTGGAGATGTCGACGTGTAGTTCTACAGGGACAGATCTGTTTGATGCTGGTACGCTGCTAACTGCAGCCCCAAAGGCTGTTTTCGGCTTTCCCCTACGCGATTGGGGCGTCGAGTTCGGGAACGGGTGGACGCATGAGGAAGCAACGAAGCGCGTCGAGATTTCTCATCCTGGTGCTGAGGATGCAGCTAGTGACGTGCAGCTCAGCGAGGTAATGTCTCTAGCCACGGCTTACGAGTTGTGGCTGGAAGGGAGAACCATCTTATCGAATAGTGTGAGAGCAACCAGCGCTAACCAAGCCAGCACGCCCCCTCTAAACGCGGACGAGTTTCTGGACGATGTCGTGAGATCTGTATTCGACATGGGACTGCCTCTGGCGGAAATTGTTAGTGTAGAGGCTTCGTTCGAGACGAGGACCCTGAGTTCATTGATGGATTTACATGCCATGACGCTGAAATTGCCGCTGCGCAGCCCGGACAACGCCTCTGTCGTATGTGGTGAAACCAGTTGTGCGTTGCTGGAGCCCCATGTAAACCTCAGACAGCGTCTGCCACGCAAGCAGGTTGGAATAGCGCGAATGAACACGTCCAACGCGGCATTCCTGTATGGTTTCACGACTGTGGCTAGCGTTCAAAGTGGTGCTGCCGTAGCGACACGCTCGTTGGTGCTGTCCTTCGGCCGTTTATCGTGGCGCTTCGATAGTGATGCGTACGAGTGTGAGCCGGGAACATCTTCTGAAGAAGGTTGTCAGGTACTGCACCACCAGCTCGGTGATAGCGATCGCCATTTGGTATTGCCTAAACAGTGGCTCTCGACTCAACTCCAAAGTGGCAGTCGAGAATCTTTTGTCTCTCTTGTTCAGCTCTTGGAGCCCAAGGTTAGATTTCACCACGGACAAACGCCGTCGTTTGCGACGTTGGAGCATTTAGAGTCATGGCCACAGGACAGCACACAAACATGCTTGGCTGCAATGGATACATACCTCCAGTATGTGGACAGCAATCACTTTTACGTGAGTGGCGATATGGTGGAGACGATGGCAGCATCTGCGCTGATGTTTATTTTTCAAAACGCTCGAGTATTGGATAATGCACCAGGTGTGGAGATCATGATGACCCAACGACGACTTGTTGATACTGATACACGACGAGTAAAGGTCTTCTTGACGAATACCAAGGTAGGCAACGTGTGTACGTGGACGGGATGCGGTGTGCTACTGCTGTTGACGGTGTTGGTCCTCGTGTTACCAAACGAACGGGCTCGGCTTGCACCTCCGCGTGGAGGTAATGCACGTGCTGAGAGATTCGTAGCAGTGCAGACGGAGCAAATTTACCCCAATCTTATTTACAAGAAGCGCTTCTTGATTGGCAAAACGGGTGAGGAGATTAAATTTGGCGAGTTTGCCGTCGAGTCTGTCGGACTACACCACAAGATGGAGGAAGACGAGCAGATCTACATTTGAGTTGTTTAATTGTTCACGAAGTGTATAGATGAATTGCTAATGCTACAAGTGAACCGGTGAAATTAAGACACTATCTTTTGTGC
>NW_008649390.1:4205-5718 GCF_000247585.1 Phytophthora nicotianae INRA-310 | reverse complement strand
CTTGTCCAATCGGCAAGTGGCCGTTCGATTCCGTCCGTCTGTGTACAGGCGTCCACGCACTTCGTAGTTCAGGTTAGTATACAAAGTCGCTCGGCACAAAATCATACTTCCTGTATCAACTCACCAGCGAAGGCGGCTTGTTTAGACACTCTCAAGTCTGCGCTCTCACAGAGCTCGAGGCACGACACTGCGCACGACCACATTTCGAGCGCTTGTGGTGGCTTGTCCTGGCACAGGTCTTGGTGGAAAGGGTAGCGCGGGGCCCATCGTGAGCGCTCGCTCGCTGCTAGCAGAGCCATCTCCACTGCAAAGAAAATCCGAGCGGCGTTTCCCCCGCATCCACGAATGAAGAAACTGTAGCGAATGGCGAGTGGGGATAAAAGAAAGTGTACGGTACTAATTAACATCTGTTATCCGGATGTACC
Source organism: Phytophthora nicotianae INRA-310 (assembly GCF_000247585.1). Lineage (NCBI taxonomy): Eukaryota > Oomycota > Peronosporomycetes > Peronosporales > Peronosporaceae > Phytophthora > Phytophthora nicotianae. The sequence continues at coordinate 5,293 of NW_008649390.1, read as the reverse complement.
CACTTCAGATAACTCGGTTATCTGAGGGACGAGGAATGGACGAGGAAGGGACAAGGAAGCGACGAGATGGTGCCGCCGTCGTCCATTTCCGATAATTCCATCTGCCGCCCGCCGAACGCAGATTGGACATAATCTCCAGGTGGTGCTTCACCAAAGGGGTGTAGCGTGCCGATCCAAACTCGTGGTTATGTCTCGGATCCGACGAAGAACTTGTACACGACACTTACCGCAAGTACCGAGCTCCCTGAATAGCGGCATATACCAATTCATGAATTCTGTCAATCGTGTCAATCAATTGATGAGCACAAATCCTAGCCAGCGAAAGGAAATCCTAACATCGCGAATGGACATTTGCATAGTAAGCGCTTTTTTGCGTTGATGAAGTATATCAAGAACGGACAAGTCAGCCAGATACTACGCGACTTTGAGTTAAAGATTGTGGACGCACTTACTAAACCATCTCGGATGAAACAGCTTGAACAGCGGGTTACAGGGAAACGTGTCCGTGAAAGCAGTGCAGGCGGGTATCGGTATCAAAATGGAGTCTCATGTTTCCACTGAGAAGGTGAAAAAGGCTAGGCTGGCTTGTCTCTTGTGCTCAATGTGTGGCCTCGTGACGAAAGCTGGCACCGAATGCCAACGTAGATTTCGTCCCAACGTTTTGCCATTTATGGCCACCGCTACGGAATGCAGCCCAGCGATGATGCCGTCAAGCATGCTATGCGAGTCCTTGCGTAGGATCTAGCAGGTAAGTTGGCGCACAAAACACGAAAGAGAGCTAATCAATCCTTCACCGCGCTCGATTTGATCACGTTACCATATTTCACATTTATGGATTAGCACAGTGACTTAGTCGACTAAATCCATGATGAACACTTGCGTTCTCGTACTAGACCATGTAATCGTTTTCCAGCTTCTGCAAGACAAACCAATTGCAAAATACCATCGCGACTATAGTACGGCACGTCGACCTACTCAACGCCGACGGCGTACAGTGGTGTCAATACGTAGACATCGTCATTACGAACAATACGCCGTGAAGTAACGCATCGAGCCGTTGCAGTTGGCCACCACATCAAACGGGAAAT
>NW_008649390.1:0-1760 GCF_000247585.1 Phytophthora nicotianae INRA-310 | reverse complement strand
CTTGCGTTGACGGTGTTGAGCATGCAGCTCATCACGCCGGAGGGCAATGTCCGCTTTATGAGGATCGATCTTTTGCTGCTCTGGCTTTCGACGTTCTATAGCTTTAGTATGCTCTTTTGCAAGCAATACCGAGAGGCGGCTGCGCTTTGGCTAATCACTAGCAGTTCGGGTTTCGCCGGCAATTTTGCTGCTCGACTACTCTACAATTACATCAAAGGGGACACAGTAAAAAGAAAACACACACAACCAATTCATTAACACGCCTTTTTCGGCATAATCCATCAGACGCCGACCTGCAGTTTCCAGCTCCTGAGCCTTAGCGTTTCTTCATCCTTTTCCTCCTGCTGCTTAATCTCCGTTTCGGTTTTAAACCTGTAAGAGTGACGCTAAAACGCCGTCGTTGTCCTTGTGTATCTCACTCGTGTCATGAGCCTCTAGAGTTTCTTCTGCCATGCTACATGCTGGTATAATAGGAGACTAGCCCTGTCACGACAGGCATGGTGCAAAAATGTTGAGCTGAGCGTCGCATTTAGCTGAGCAACTACTCCTCGCCAGACTGCAATCGTTTCTTTCTTGCTAATCGTAAAATTCAGCGCAGCAAAGCATTGCTACCACTAGGGCCTTGTCTACACGGACATTAAAGCGCGAGCGAGCTGTGGCCAGCTCAAACATTGGTCTCCGATACCGCCCTCTGCGTCAACAGCCCCTAGCATAGCCCCTTCGTCCTCTACACCTGCGTCTCCCACCGATTGCCAAGCTAACCAAAATGAGTCCTCGTGGTCCGAATGGTTCGCTCTGTCTAAATCTTCGGCAACAAATACTACCTCTGGTCCAAAATGATGGATAGTTTCATATAAATGTAACTATAAAAACACTTCCAACAATTGTTATCAAAATATGATTGGTCCAACAGAAGCGCGTAATTGCCAGCTATTGACAAATGATTTGATGGGCGCTGAAAGCATTCTGGGGGCCGAGCTACAAGTATTTGAATAGACGGCCACCCTCTTCCTCATTTCCAAGTACCTGGTCAGCTAACACTACGCTCTATCAGTGCTTCCCGACTTCTCTTTGACCAACCTGACCAATTCCCAACGCCGTTGCATCATAGACGAGCTCCTAAAGCTCATTATTGACGGAGATCTATTACAGGGAGCAAAGGCAGCCGTCCACAGAGACTTTAAGCGCAGTCCGTCCGCTATTGACAAAATCTGGATTCGCTATTGCATCAGCGTTACCCCAAGGGTAGAAGGAGGGGAGTGACAAAGCCGCATCAAGGAAAACACCGGTAGATAGAGGAAGGACATGTCGGAATGCATCGCACGACTGCAAGAACTTGCGATAGAAGATCGCTCAGTTGAACGTCGAGCTGTCGGGCTGGCTGTCATTTCGCGACGCATGATGTGTTCGCTTGTGGCTGAGGGCGAGCTGGTGAGAAAGGCGGCGCGCATCCGGCCTACATTGAAACAAAAAAGCTGGATAGGGTGGAGCATGTGCTCTTCTTTATCAACGACGACACGCTCGAGTTCGAGCCGCTGGACGACGTGGTCCACGCAGATGAAAAATGGTTATATGAGGACAAGGATAAGCGAAGTTACTTACTGTTTCCTGGAGAAAACCCTACACATCACATCCGGAAGAGCAAGAAATTCATTCCGAAGACCATGTTCCTAGCAGCCGTAGGTAAAACCCGTTATATTTTATATTTACACAAATTTATTAACTTTTAAACTTTATGTAATTAGATATAACCCGCATCG
>NW_008649389.1:4488-5725 GCF_000247585.1 Phytophthora nicotianae INRA-310 | reverse complement strand
CAATTTAGCGTTCTGGATTTTGTTTAGCTAACAGTCCATCCCGGTAAGTACGTAAATTGCGATTTTAAAGCGCGCTCCTGGAGCAGAAAAGCAGAATGAATAAGCTCGAGAATACCTCCCGAAATCTCTTTTCAGAGATTATATATCGAGCTAACACCCATTGCTGCAACTCTTAAACCCGAAAAGCAACGTACGCTCCAAAACACTGATTATACTTGCCGATCGTACTTTGCCGGGTCTGTGATGATTGTGAAAACATGGACGCATATACAAACCGGATCTTTGTTACAAGACTGGAAGGATTCAATCGACCAAAAATTTATTAGAAAACCCAAACGAAAGCAGGGAATCCATTTTTACTTTTACAAGACTTCTATGTTCACGCCACTGCGTGATCTAATAATTGAGATACTCCCTCTGGTCCGAAAAGTGAAAAATAAAAAATATCTGAGCTGACGCTCTACATTTTTCTAGATTAGCTACTGACCAACCGATTGATGTATTCGATATAGTATGGTCTCCTATTGGACGCCTTCCCAAACCCATATAAAACGGTTTGATCCTACCCTATCCCTAGCATTAGACGAGTAATAAAACAGCTGCGTCATACTTGAATTGTTTGGTTACACCAAAGATGATGTTACCGAACAATTCATTAAGCGCGTTTGACGATATCCCGAAGCTGTAACCATATTAAAAATGCTAGTTTTCATTATTTGGATATAGCTTGGCAGCATTGTAGCAAACGGTCACACTGCAAGTGTTAATTTGAAGACGACCAGAGTGAAGGGATGCTGAAGATTTCCGCGCGCGCGAAAAATTCGGCTGCCTGTCATTTTAATGGGGCGGTACCGCGGGTCTCTCTCTCCAACATTGTTAAAGTAACTGTCATATCACGTATGTTCAACTGATTTAACTGTATATTCAAAAGCAATCTTATTTTTCTCGTATTTCCATGGTTTAGAGTTCATGACGGTATCTCGCGCCAAACACGAGCAAGTGACAGAAGCTGCTACGGTCGGTGCTAGTGGACCTTCTGTTAGAACACGCAAGAGACGGAAGTTGAGAGCTCCAATCAAGACGTCATGCCTCTCTCGCGATGCGGCGTCATCCGTACGCATCCGCTCATCAAGGAGACTGCGGCGAACCACACGATAAGTTCAAACTGTCAACCGTTTCCTCCAAACCAGTGTCCGAGACGTCGTCGGTCGGTGGCGACTCGCAAGTCTCATCCTCC
>NW_008649389.1:0-603 GCF_000247585.1 Phytophthora nicotianae INRA-310 | reverse complement strand
TATGGTCCTACGTAGGAGTGTGGCCCTTACGGAAGACCTCCTATCTGATCGGGTGCTTCCGACTAAAATTTAGCCTAACCCTGTGACGAAAAAAATACGATGCCAATCAAAGAAAAGGGGTGTTGCTTTACATACTCGCGAGCAAATTGTTGCACTTCAATCGGCCATTTAGGTGACCGCTCATTCTTTGGGGTGTCGTCGACATTTCCTGTTGTCTTGAAGAGATGGATGGTACCATCTCCGAAGGCTTCTGGCCGAGACGCCCAGTACACCGGCAACTACGCTGATCTCAATATTGTAGACATACTGCAAGACAATGCCACGCCAGCGTATGTCTGATGAGTAGCCCGTAAAATCAATCTGTTGTAGATACCTTACGTAAGGGTAAATGGGCGGCAAATACTGGCCATTCAGCCCTTAATTTGTTAAAAGGTACCCTTTAGATCAAATCGGAGCCCTTACGTAGGACCTCCACAATCAAGTATTATTGGATCATAGTCGGCAAACAAACAGTGTCATTGGTCAAATATCATTTTATTTAGTTAGCAATTCAACTCCTGTTCGTCCTCAAATCCCACCTTTAGCCCTACCCACCCTTGCTTA
>NW_008649388.1:3632-5789 GCF_000247585.1 Phytophthora nicotianae INRA-310 | reverse complement strand
AGCTCACTTCTTCTTCTGCCTCAGACTGAGCACAAGTCTAGAGAATAGGTAGTTAAGAATAAAGTTAAACAAACTGTATTGAGAGCTACTCTACAGAGTTCAATTCAACAACAAAGTTGTTGATCGACTCCCTACTACTCTTACCTGTAAAACGCGCTAAATCGGTTATGTATTCACATGTCAATGTTATACACGTAATAATAACTTTCTAAACGAAATTGGGTCGAACCCCTGTGGTAACTTATTGGACCATCAGTAATGTATCCGTCATTTATTCGGATTTTATCCAGACTGTAAAAACTTCCAACATCTACGAACTAGCGACTAATAGTTTTCTTGTCACTATTATAGTTCGTCGAGTTCATCCACGGTGTGGCCTAGAGCCTTATCGCGAATGACAAAACGATTTCTGGCTTCAAGGTGAGTCAAGGACGCGAGCGAGTTGGCGGAGTAAGCCCAATGCACGTAGTTTTGCGTTACCAAGGTTTGACTCAAACAGGCGCGACCCAAGCCTTTTGCATACATGCATCACCAGATCTGCTAATCGATTCGTAATGGAGTCAGCATCTGACTTTTCAAAGGGTGGCTGGAATGCAGTACAGGCACATCATCGTCTTGTTGCAAAGCAAATCGGGCATGTACACACGAAGATCATTGAAGGCAGGGTGCACCGACTCAGGCGCTTAAAAGCTTTGGATCAATTTAACTACATCTAAGATAAGACTTCAGAATCCATGGTCTTACCTGTCGTGAAATAATATAATGTTGACAGTAGAAATACCCTTAAAATGCTGTTGGAATCAAATCCAAATCAACATTACCAAGGAAAATACTTCGAAGTATGACAGATTCAACGTTAATTAAAAACGCAAGCACCAATAATAAATGCTAGGCCTCAAAGGCAGTTCCAGTGTGTGGCCCTCATACTCGTCTCCAGTTTGCCAGAAACTCACTACGGCGTAAACCTCGGTCGACAGCAGTACTGGTACCAACAATATAAAAACACGAGCCGTCATTGTGCGGGACAGTATTAGGAGACACGTCTCACCGATCTCGTTTATCGATCTTGAGCTTGTCCCTTCGATGGAATGGCCACTCTCCCCCACTTCACTTTGCATTTTCCTTCTCCCCGGACACCTCCCAACCAGCATGAAGTTTTTCTCCTCCGTCTTTGCCGTTTCTCTGCTGGTGACGAGCGCTCTCACGATCGACGCTGGAACCACTACTCAAGTGTCGGCCAACCGTGATACGGGTTTCTCCCAAACCGGCGAGCGTTCCAGCACGAACGGCAAGCATGGTGTTCCCTTGATCAAGAGTGGATTTAGTCACGCGGAATCGAGCGGCACCGATACCTCGCAGAGCAACCCCGGCCAGACCAACCCTGACCAAAACAACCCCGGTCAGTATACGCCGGATCAAAATGCTACGAGCTCAGACGGATCGCAGGAGCAAACCCCGCCGGTCCTCAAGGGCGATTGCATTCTCACTGGAGTTTACATCAACAACACCGATGTGTCGGAATGCCGCAGCATCCTTGTCGACTCGTTACAAGTGCCTGCAGGCGTGATGCTGAATTTGACCAACCTGCATAACAATACGAGGATCTCATTCCATGGTACCACCACCTTCGGAAAAATGGTAAGATTCCCAACTTACATCAACTTTCTGCTGTCTAACAACCACTGCATTTCAATGTTCCACTTGTTTCTTGTAGCTATGGGCTGGTCCGCTGGTTGAGCTTCAAGGAAACAATCTTACTGTCACTGGCCCCGGTACGCTTGACGGACAAGGTGCATGGTACTGGGCTCAAGCCCGGAACCTTACCAAACCACGCTGGCTTTTCAAGATGTACAAGGTTGCCGACTCCACTATATCGGGATTGAACGTTTTGAACATGCCTTTCCACGCCTTCGCTGTCGATAGCTGCAACTACACGACCATCACCGGAGTCACTGTTAATTCCAGTGCTGGTAACGGAGTCGCGAAGAACACAGATGGATTCGATCTCGACAAAAACGACCACGTTACGATCACCAAGAATCGTATTTTCGGCCAAGATGACTGCCTTGCGATGCAGTCGAGCACCAATATCGTGTTCAGTGACAACTACTGCTGCGGTACACACGGTATCTCTATCGGTTCTCTTGGTGGCCCTGA
>NW_008649388.1:0-802 GCF_000247585.1 Phytophthora nicotianae INRA-310 | reverse complement strand
ATGCGAACCGGTTGACATCAGAATATGGCTACTCATTAATAAAAAAAAAATCAAATTTACCACCTGTAGAAATTTTACCCTAACGTACGGCTAATATGTAAAACGCTTTCTAATAAAATGCGGGGGGGGGGGGGGGATAGAGTCAAGATGTTAGTTTTCGTCTTTTTGTGTCTCGCTTATAATCGGTTTAGGCCAGCTCGATACTTATAGTGTAGTTCATTCTGTTCCTTATAATTAAAATAATAATGCAGGATGTAGAAAGAGTTCTGACCTCATGACAACCCTGGTAGGACTCTGAATTTACAGAACCAGTTAGTTCAAAAGTCACCCGTTTCTCACCAGTGTCAGCTGAATTTAATTAAGAAAACAAAAAAAAGCTGCTCATATTGTTCGGTATGACTATTGCGCAGCACATAGGGCAATACTCTCTTTATCTGACTGTCACGGAGATAGCTCCGATCAGCGCTCAAGTTACTATTCAACGACATCCCAAGCACAATATAACAGGAGGCGACGTTTCAAGACAGCATCGCATCTCGTCCTCGCTACCCGATCACACACCGTTGATTTCACCCTATTTCACAAAGCAGTAGCACAGCTAGGTCTCGTTGCCACCCTAACAATTAATCAGTCTTCATTTTTCAGCCTACTACAAAAGTGAGTATCAACCCAAGTTGTTTTCTATCAGAGCACGTGACACTCACTAGCGGCCACAGTAACACAAAACTGTAGACGTCATTGATCGCACCAAGGGCTAAAATGATAAGAACCGGAGGAGGAGTAACAATTCTTTCTTTTTTTG
>NW_008649387.1:4812-6132 GCF_000247585.1 Phytophthora nicotianae INRA-310 | reverse complement strand
GTTTTGCCCAGTCTCGAGGATGAACGTCGTGTCCGATTCAGCCTTTCCTTGCTCTACGGAGCTGACAGGTCGTATTTTGACACCGCTCAAGGACGGCGATATAGATCGTATTCTGCCATCTTTGAGGAGTGGTCTTTGTACGCTACACCATGCCATAACGTCGGTGCGTCAGTCCATAGAGTGGGACATGGGAAGCATGCAGCAGCCGCCTCAATCTCCCGCTCCATACAACCCTGAGCTCCGCGGTCTGCGTATCGACAATATCTTTCGCATGTCCAATTACCGCGTGCGCACCGTCGTGATATCGTAGATCTGCACCACGTTCAGTGGAGAGATGGAGCAGGAGACTACTGTGCACTAAAACAAGTGCAGTGTTGCAACGTATGGTCTTGGGATGAGGAACTTGGCGAATAAATCTCACGTTCGTGCCAAATTTGTAAGCAACTTCGTATTCTCAGAGCTGACTTTGTATTTGAAGTGCAAGCACACTACACTACAACTGAAAGTAAATGCTACCAGTCTGTGAAAACCTTAAAACCTGGCAACTTATAGGCCACCAACGCTCCGGGGTTAATCCTTTTTCGAGAGAGCCCCGATCAAGAGGATGAACTCTTGCGCATCTTCCTTCTCATCCACATCGATCTTGTCCTGTCGACGATGCCCCTCGGCTTCGGCCTTCGATGCGAGCCTCTCTGATGATTGTGGTGTCGGGAAGCACCCAGAATCGGAGGCGCCCTCGCCGCTGCTGTTGCTGCCGTTGGAGACTGACACAGATCAGATTTGTGAAATATGTGGCCGATCGCTGATTGGCCATCAGATCCCGCAGTGAAGTGACAATCATTAGTACGAGGCAGTGTGGTGCACACCACTGGTTGGCCGTTGGACACGACTGGTCGTATACGGATGGCGACTCCTCGAGACCTCGCCCAACAGTCGCCGCAACCTCGTTTGTTACAAGATCTCATCCACAACGGACAAGTTCACACTAGATATTTGTATATAACATAGGAAAGAATAGATAAGCGCCTTTGTGCGCAACAAACAGAGCAGATTTTCCTCCCGATCGCACAAGTCAAGTCCGGCAGCGGTAAGTGACCGTAGCGACAGGTCAAGCTTGATCGATAGGATTATGCCTGCTTGTGGACACGCTGGCTGACAAGATCAACGTGTTCGCCCACCCTGGCAAAGCCAATAGACGTGAAGGAGAAGACCGTGTGCGTTGCCGAAGTGTTGAGGACGAGACTGCGACCGACCCCTGTGGAGTGCGAATAAGAGCCTCCAATACTACCATCAGGCCGAGAGACCCAAGCTCTGGCCGCC
>NW_008649387.1:0-509 GCF_000247585.1 Phytophthora nicotianae INRA-310 | reverse complement strand
GCAATGTTACTGCTAATTGGTACGAACACACCCAATTCTTCGCAGCTCTCAGTAGTGAAGACTTGCTTACGGATGAAACTTCGCTCTACAGGAAGGTGTCATCGTACGAACCTCGCTTTTAGTACATCGGTGTACGCGAAATGGTCAGCCGCTGGCACCCCTCAGCATTTTTCTTATCTGGCCGGTGAGAACGTTGTCTCTGGAAGTGACGTCGATCAGTAAGAAGGAAACCATGGAGGATAGCAACAACAAACGCGTAGAGAGCTCTATGACAAACAAGATTTCTTCGTACAACTGCAGTTCGATCATTTGCTCAAAGCGCGTACCGATTGACTGAAATACAAGCTAAGTATTCACATGGATCTTTGCGTGCAGTACCTCACTGGTTTTCTGCGATGAAAACGAGATCGCGCACAAGACTTGGATCGAGTTGACTGCGCTTAGTAGTCACCGTGTTGCCAGCGGTCGAGAATGCTCGCTCTGACGGAACGGAGGTGGCAACACACCCG
>NW_008649386.1:0-1545 GCF_000247585.1 Phytophthora nicotianae INRA-310 | reverse complement strand
CACAGCACCGTAGCTGGTACTAGGACTCGAGTAGGCACCACCGCCTCCGCTCGGTTCACACCGCATGATATCTGCGTTGGTATTCGGCAGATCCAGAAGAGCTACACACGTGACCTCCGTGTTCTCACATCCCTGGCAACATGGCTTCTCTCCAGTCTCTACGATAGTGCACTTATCATCAGCCTTCACTACAGTGCCGCCACATGCCTCATACAGTCCAGCCTCATCTTGACCAGCACACGCTTCATACTCACACACAGAGTTCGGTGTATCAAACGCTGGACCCTTACAGTCTGAAATGGAGAAGTCACGCTTGCACGTCTCGGTGGCAGACGCTCCACTGTACTTAGCGTACGTGAACACACACTCCACGTGGAAATCCGTCGCGGCTTCAGTTGTGGCTTTGTTCAGCATCGCGACAGCGAACCGGGTCACGATTTCAGGGGAGTCTTGAGTCACACTCAAGATATCAATCGGCTTACGGCCTTCCAGAGCTCCTGTGCACTCAACCTTGGACACCTTCATCCTCAATTCCTCACGAGAATACTGAAGACCAGCGTTCGGGTGGAAGTCGAACGTCAGCTCGGCAAAGTCACTACCAGGGTAGGCGCACATGCCAGAGCCGATCGGTAGTCTCGACACGGACGTCTGGTACCACATGTCGTTGAACTTTTCACACACACTCACGGGACTGTTGACGTGAAGGTGTACGTAGAAGAAGAAGCGACGGACTAGACCGCACTGCGTCCAGGCTTCGATAGTGATCTTCGTCTCCGGGTTCGCGAACGTCAGCACGTCGTCGTTATCGTACGTCACTTCTCCGTAGTTCTCTTGTTTGCCAGTCTTCCACAACTGCCAGGATTCACCGTCTGAGACGAGTTTGTACCGCCAGAAGACATAGTCTGTAGCCTGGCCAGAACTGTAAGTTGAGGCGACATTGAGCGTCTCCGTCGTCTCGATAAGCTCCGACAACTTTGCTCTGAACTCGCACTCTCCATCGGTACCACCGAAAGACGTGCAGTCCAATGAGCGATGAATTTGCGTCACTGTTTGGTACGCTTCGTCCTCCACCTGAGCCAACACAGACTCTGATTCTTTCTTGGCATCCTCAGTGATTGAGGCAGTCACCGTCGCCAAAGTATCGCCGTTCATCACTAGACACTGCTTGAAGTCACAGGTTTGATCACTGTCACCCTCGCAGTTGCGTGCGTCGTAATCTGAGCCACAACGATAGTCCGTCCACCATTCCTTAAGCGCAGTGTGCATCTTGCAGCACCTGGTGCACTGCCCAATAGACACAGGTGCATCAGTGTTATCGCAGCTATTGTCTTCTTCCAGTAGAGGGTTCGTCTTGGTCTTTGTGGACACGAGTAGATCTTCCAACACTGTATCCTTGTTGAAGCATTGATGAGCTTGGCTGCAGTCGTGCTCGGTGTAGTCCTTCTCGAAGAAATCACGGCGACTGAATGACTCAGAGTCACACCGATTGTCGACACTACATGCATCGTTCTTAGCCTTAATAGCGAAGTCGAAGTACTGGTTAAC
>NW_008649385.1:2547-5306 GCF_000247585.1 Phytophthora nicotianae INRA-310 | reverse complement strand
GGGGGGGGGTCTAATTCGTAAAGGGCTTTAAATAGGTTGCAGCTTAAATATGGCGATCGGTACATCCACTTAACACTTGATAATATGTCAGTGACACCACTTGTGGACCGTTCCAGCATCCAAATTTCACTTAGTAAGCTCAAAAACCAGAGCTGTGATAATAAAGATTTCTTATTGACTGTACATTTTATAGCAAGACAATCAATTATTGCAATATCTACAATCTCAACGGTAGAGATTGTCGAAAGCTGCGTGTGTACTGTTCATCATTGCTGCCGTTGGTACGAGCGCTGCAATTTCGTTCTTATGATCGCCGAGCACACCGACCCCAGCGTAACAGTAGACCAGTGCAACTTCAGAAAAAAACTGCAGCCCTGAATAGTGAAGATACTCCTTCGGGGGCTCTTAAGTACACGATACTGAAATTGCAAGTCTCTCCGGACAAAAGCAACATGCTATGTCCTTTGTCAACTTTATTAAGGGATAGGGGAAGTGTTTAGTGATGGATATAAGTCTGGTGTCAAGTTGACACTAAGGTAGTTGGAAATGTGACTGTATCCATCCAACTATGGTGTCGACTTGACGTGAAGAAGGTACGATCATCGGAGGGACAGATCAGCTATCGCCTGTGCTCGCGTTGACACAATTCAAACGGGTCACAGACACGGTTGACACATGTAGCTACAACTCTACCGACACTATCAGCCACAGCAGACACTACATGCGGCTACGACTCGACGTACAGGTGTGGATTTGTCGCTGCAACGCTTGTGTAGGGCGGGTTGATGGGCTAGTCCCTGTACTGATCTAGCGGATGGCTTTGTGACAATGGAAAAGCACTCATAACAGGCAAGATCACCAAGATTTAGGACTCGACATTCTCTTAAATGCAATAAACTTTAAGCAACTATTTTGTTTCTGTTATCTGCTTACTCTTCCTTAACCTCAGTTCCTATGTAAGCATGCGCTACGTTGCGTCTTTTACGCTGGCGATATTTCTTTATCTCACTAGATGACAGGTTAGTCGTAGGCCCCCATGTTGGCTCCCATTATGTTAGAAAACCACTCTTCCATCGACCCACTCGTCATCCAAAATGGTGCGCATCTGGAACGTAGGAAGACCTCGACGGTTCATACCAAAAGGCAGAACCCACTCGTGCTCGCAGGTATCATCATTTTGTGCGGGCGCCCCAATGAGACGAGCCTCGGTGATGCGGGCTTGCTGTACTACGTCAAGCGGCCGATTGATTGCGTCAGCAGTACATGAGGTGTCGTTTCGCCGAATGAGGACCCAGTTCCTCAGATAGCGGGCAGCCTCATCTAGGCGATCCCACCAGCGTTGCTCCTGGCACCATTCGAAAAACGCGAAGAAAGCGTTGGGAAGAGCTTGGTCGACGTTAGAACTTGCCATTTAGAAGAGAAAATCGAAAATACTATTGAAACACGCAACAAATAGGTGCTTGGTTTTGATTATAACTATTTAAAGCTGATAATTTATCCAAAAGTAGTCACAATTGAAAATGGATGAAACCAACTCCGAAAAAAAGTATCGCATATCTTTATGGTTCTGTTTGAGTTTTTATACCTCAGTCAGTGCTGAGCGCGAGGCCATTCGCTCGTGACCGACCAGCAGGGATGCGTCTACTTCTAGAACACGTTTCAGGTATTTTTTTCCAGACCTTGTCCACGTTCCAGTCTTTTAGTGTCGATTGACCCGGCTATTGCCCATTTTCTTTAAACTAGGATATTATAAACATAAGTATAAAAATTACAGAATATGTATATTTAAACTATCGACTACCAAAAGCAGCATTTGTCGAGAGCTCCTTGCGATTATTCTACATGGGCAATGCTAATGAATCTTGGAGCCTGGGATAGGTGGACGTAGAAAGGATGTTCAAACTCGTTCGATGTTGTGATAATGCTAAAAGCGCACTGAAGTTGCTCTTTCGTATTTAGTCGAATGGGGTTCGAGCCAACTAGGTACGCATAGCGCGCATTAAAACACTATAAAATATCACAGATAATCTCATCCGGTTGGATCTATTGGGCGGTTAGCTTGAAGCACAAAATGTAGCATGTATCAAGAGGAATCCCCGGTTCGGACAGTCCTGATCACACCGTACACAGGAACAAATATGCCTGAAGCACGATCGTAAATCATGAAGATGATACATTGCTTGTAGCCACAAGGAATCCAGCGGAAAGCGCCATCAATGAGGTTTCACTAAAGCGTAACCGGTTCATATAGTGATAGATGGGCCCATTATAACAAGCACCTTGGCTTGCTTGCATTGGTACCGTGAAGGTCGCATGGTGAATGGACGGCTTCACTCAGCGCAAGTGAAAGAGGCTGTATTTCGACAGCTCCATGCACGTCGCTGTTGACATACTGATTCAGCGCTCACTGAACACAGCAAATGACTTGTTGCTTGAACGACCGCGTACTACGTTGTCTTGTTTAGTCTACTGAAGCACTCGCCTAGAAATGCTTCCCATATCTGCCTTGCCGGTAGGTCGACTTGCTCGATGGAAAGCGTGTCAACGAGGCCTTCATGGAGTCCGTGACGTCGACAAGAGTATTTGTAATAACGGTGCTACGGTACGTGTGAGAACGCACGGTAGAGTAGCCATGGTAGCGGTGGTGAAGGTATGGTCCCGTGGCAGCCTTTGCGGAACTTTGAGCAGCGATACGTTATCGTTCTCGTTGATGAACAGTCTCATGTGTATTTTTAAAGTAGCGTATAGTCCGCTCGCCA
>NW_008649385.1:0-1152 GCF_000247585.1 Phytophthora nicotianae INRA-310 | reverse complement strand
TTTGCTGCTCCACTAATCTTACTTCCCTTTTTAAACTTCTTCATCTCAAGTCTACATTGTCCAAGTTTTTCTTCGTGCGCCTGTGCTCTACATCAGCAAAGTAAACAAGGCGATTCCGCCTCATCCACACACAGAATACAATGAGAGATAATATGACTCATATTGCCCCCTTTCGTGGGTTACACAAGTGATAGTCTAGGATATGCCCTCCAAAGGGGACAAATGCCACCCATGTTGATGACCAGTAATGATATCCTTTTCTTCATCGAAAAGACTGCTGAGTTCTTGGCCTATGTCATATTGTGTTACAGCAACCTCATTACGCCTGTCCCATCGGATGTCTGCAGCTACTGCCAAAACGTCGTCACAACATCCACCAATGTCGTGGCCTGCAGAAGCATTTGCGTGATAGCAATGTCAAGGCTTGAGCTGCGTGGTACCAGCAGCTACCGGGCGAACCCGTACAATCACAACCAACGCAATGACAACCGTGGTGGTGGATCACGGCATCAATGTGGCCGTGGCGGAAATCGCGGTAACAACAGCAACAACAGCAACAACAATAACCCCTAGTCATCTCGCCTTGATGAAGGGGTTATGATCCGTATCGTCGCAAGGAAGCTCTAATCGCAGTAGTGTCCGAGGTTCAGACGGTCACCTCGGCTGTCAGTCTCCAAGCTGAAGCCAATACTGACCTTGATACCAGCTGGACCATCGATTCACGATGCAGCAGTCACGTGACGCAGCACGCCGAATGGTTCAAGCCTAAGACTGCAGCGAGTGGAGGCATTAACGTTGGTGGAAAGTCGCAAATACCAATTGAAGCAGTTGGCATGGTCCAGATCCTGATATGTGACTCCAAGTGGACTGAGCGGACGCTAGTACTCCACAATGGCCACCTTGCTCCCAAATTGTAGTACGACCTACTCTCGGTTGCTGCTGGTGTCGATGACCACTTCAACTTCAAGCGTACTATGTGCATGGTCCAGACCAACCAACTCTTCAGCATTAAGCCGATGACATCTGCGACTTCGAAGCTGTACCAGTTCACAGCACTTCCGGTCCAGAAGGAAGAAGCTCACGTTGCTACAACAGGTAAACAAAACGAACTTATGCTACTACACAAACGTCTCGGACAGTGTATTACAGGCG
>NW_008649384.1:4587-6011 GCF_000247585.1 Phytophthora nicotianae INRA-310 | reverse complement strand
AAAAAAAAAATCCAGCCACAATTCAAGTCTTAATTCAATGAATTGTTAAGGATTAATAAAAAAAAATACTTTTTAGATAAACATTTTTCGAAATCACTGGCCGTGAAAATCATCGCGAGAAGCCCGGAGAGTTCTGTGTAAGCTTTTAATCTAGAGCGCTTTATTATCGACAAGTGGACTTCTAAACAACTGGCGTGGGCCAAAGTCGGCTCTTCGTCACACACTGTCGGCTTTCGCACAGCAAATGGCAGCTTTGCGGAACATTTCGCTATGAAATACACAACTAACTTCATCACGATAAGAACGTGGAAGTTTCTGCCTGCAATTAGCCTTGTCCGGAACGAAGAAACTGCTGCCAAGTTTGGCGCAAGCTCATCCTTACTTACAGTTGCCTCGTACTAGAGTTATCGTCACTTCGGACTTGGAGGCTAAGAAGTGGGCAGCTTTGTCATGTCGTTCTTCACTCTTGACACGTTCCAGCAGTATCACCAAGAAGTCGGAGCAGCGATGGCATCCAAGCTCGAATCGAAAAACGAGTCACCATCCAATACTGGCAAGAAGAATGCTAACGGCAAGCAAGAGGAGAAGCGTCCGTCTTCTCCAAGTCGAGCAAATACGAGCGCTCACGCTGCCAGCGAGCTGGACCCTTTGTCAGCTCTAAATCTTGCACGTGCTGCAGACCCGTGGCTTGGAAATTCACTGTTGACACCAACAGCATGCAGTTATCTCGATAGCGCCGAAGGTTCTTCGGCTTCTGCTGTCGCCGCAACTTCATTAAAAGTAGTCGCTATTGACCATCCAGACGAAGACTGGGGAGAGTTCGAGACTTTTGCTCCACGTGAAGAGAAGATAAAGCAACATATGAATGGAAGAGACGGCTCTCCGTCTAAACGTTCGACGCCTCCTTCGCTGCGGCTTTCGGATCAAATCAACGGACATGATAGTGACGATGACGGCGATGGTAATAACACCAAGCCAATGCTAGGAAATGACGTGGAATCTGATCGTTCCAGTGCAATTCGAGGTCTCAGCTCGTCGTCTATGATGCTCCGCAACAATACTCCCACGAACGCTGCGCCAATAGCGTCGGGTCGACAGACATTCCCAAGTACGGGGAGCGGAGAGGCCAAGGGTTTCGCAGGTATACTACTAGACCGACTGCTCTTGCTTGGAAGTCCAACAGCACGCAATTCTAGTCCAAACCCAGCACCAAAACGAACCTACGATTCGTACGACGTCACGTTTGATCAAGGTCCGGTGGGGCTGGATCTCGAGACGGATTGGTACGGACGTCAAGCCGTAGTTAAAGGATTCCGTGCTATCAACGCAGCCGGCGACGAGGGACCAGCTAAACGCTGCGGTATGATTCGCACTGGCGACGTTCTCACTGCTATCAACGGTGAATCGTGTCTCGAGATGAACTT
>NW_008649384.1:1652-2167 GCF_000247585.1 Phytophthora nicotianae INRA-310 | reverse complement strand
TGGTTGTCCTCCGGACAAGTGTTCGTGCCAAGGATGCAACTGTGTTGTGTGCGCTGCCAAGGAGCAGGCTAGCAAGAAGATGCCGTCGACAGAGATGGATGCCAAGGAGAAGTTGTTTGTGACGAACGAGTTAGGGGAGGCCGTGTGACTGGGAGACGACGGTAGACTCATTCTACCTTACAACAGCATTGGGAATGCTGCTTTTGCACTATAGCAAGCTCTCATCTCGGCGGGCAGGACCATCGGTGTACCCTTGGCACTTCGTTGAACCCCCCCCCCCCCAAGTTGTTTGTTACATGTAGCTTACTGCCTTTTGCCGTCGCTTTCATATCAAGTTCAAGACAAACTTCGACCTTGAATCGACAGCAGCATTGTTGTGTTGATTAAGTGCGGTGATTGGAAAGTTGAACGGGTGCGGGCTTGGGCCGCAAGCACAAAACCGTAAGTACAACCAGTACAGTATAACCTGGCGCTGTACAACTTGGCAAATTGTTCTCTGTGTGGACAGAATCGGG
>NW_008649384.1:0-1552 GCF_000247585.1 Phytophthora nicotianae INRA-310 | reverse complement strand
CTTCGACCTTGAATCGACAGCAGCATTGTTGTGTTGATTAAGTGCGGTGATTGGAAAGTTGAACGGGTGCGGGCTTGGGCCGCAAGCACAAAACCGTAAGTACAACCAGTACAGTATAACCTGGCGCTGTACAACTTGGCAAATTGTTCTCTGTGTGGACAGAATCGGGCGTTGTTCATCCACTTCGAGTTGCCTGACGGCGAGTGCGACATGAAGCTCCACATCCGGACCAGGAATCCAGCTGGGATCTCTCGTATAGAAACAAAAAACAAGTAAGCATAGCACATTTACAGCACTTCTTAAAATGATACATTAATAGTAACCGTGTATCGGATCAAACAGCTCCAGCTGCTCACGTGGAGTAGTCAAACAAAGGATTACCACCCCAACATAATAATCATCTGCGCTTGCCGGGCTCGTAAGTTTACTCGCAATTGACGCGCTCTACAGCACGCCAGTCCACTCAAAGCTGCAAGGTGCTATCATAGTTCCCGCCAGTCCAATCAGTCACGGTCACCTCTGTGGGGATCACCACACGCTTACTTCGGCTCTCACAGTGGGTATCACCTGTTGCAGTGGCGGCCCAGTCCAGATTTCGACAGACACCCAACAGTTGCAACGTCATGGACCGCGTTTCCAGCATCTTCGCGCGCTTTGAGTCCACAAACACGTCGCGTGTGCTCACTTCCAACGTGATTGGCCATGTGCTTCCGCGAGCGTCCGTCGGTGGAGGAGGCGTGTTCTCTAATACGAAGACTGCGAAGGTCCCACCGCTCCGAGCGACTTTACTGTCGATCACGAAAACACAAATCAGTCCGTCCCGTTCTCCCAATGTGCCCGTAGCGCCTCAGCAGACCCCTCTTCATTTCCTCATGGAGGCTTCAATATCCCGAAGGATGAACGAAGTGGCAGCCTGCACTTCTAGGAGCGCAAGCCCAGTCTCGCGCGAGACTTGTAACCCTGCCCAATCAGCGCTTAAGGAAGAGCCTGTGAGGCCCGTCGCTCCTTCGACTCCTACAAAGCCAGCCCCCAGGCGAGTTTCTAGAACAGTTCCCTCTGTTAAAACTATTCAAAGCACTGCTCCAGGCGCCCCGAAGCCCAAGAGGAAGCGTATTCGCATCAAGACACCGCGGCGGCGTGAACAGTGTCGCACGAACCAAGCTCGCTACAGAAAGAAGCAAATGCAGTACGAGAAGGATCTCGAGGTCACCGTAAAACAACTCCGGCAGGAGATCCCGATGTTGGAGATGCAGCACAGTCGTCTCATTTCCGACGCCAAATCAAGCACGTGGTGTGTCATGGTTGAATACTTTCACCTCTTCCGTAATGGCAGTCGTTGTCCCAATGAGATCTCCTCTGGCCCCGAGGCGTGGCTCCAGAAGTCTGAGTATGAGCAACAACTCGTTTTCCTGCGGTCTTCGATGAAGGAAGACGTCATACTCGGAGAGCAGCGCGGCATCGACATGCTGATTGAGCAATGGAGACGCTTCACAAGCTACTTCGACGACCTGCAGTTCCACCCGGAGCACATGACAAAAATCTCGGACGATTT
>NW_008649383.1:3753-5870 GCF_000247585.1 Phytophthora nicotianae INRA-310 | reverse complement strand
AAACCATGAAGGCCATCGAATTCGTTTAACCCGTTTTGGTCAGGCTCACTTCGCCATTCGCATTCCAGCGCCCAAGCTATCCAGATCTTTGAGTGAGTCTACAATCCAACAATGCGTCAGGGTATCCTCATGCTGGCGGTTGCAGTAGTTGGCTTGGTAAGCTGCAATGCTACCCCGGCAGTCGAGTCGATGCACAATCAGGTGTCCTTGGCGGCCAGTACCCAACCCACTGCTGTCGGACAAAATGAAATCGCAAGTAGACGGCTTCTAAGGACTGCCGAGACAAGCGAAGAGAGAGGGTATGAGTCTCTAAAAAGCCTCTTGCCTGGGATGAGAATGTGGCCAAAGGACGGGAAGACTTTGCCCACTAGATTTGTCAAAAAAATGCTGAGAAAGGAACTCCTTCGGACTAAAGTGTTTGAAGACTGGACTCGAGCAGATATTGACGGACCAGCCCTTCGGGAAGCGCTAGGGGATATGACCAAGAAGGGCCGAGCCGAACTCCTTACCAGATTTACTGCTTTCCTGGGTCCTCAGCCAGGGCTAGTGTACCATAGACG
Source organism: Phytophthora nicotianae INRA-310 (assembly GCF_000247585.1). Taxonomy (NCBI): domain Eukaryota; phylum Oomycota; class Peronosporomycetes; order Peronosporales; family Peronosporaceae; genus Phytophthora; species Phytophthora nicotianae. Next base: position 5,310 of record NW_008649383.1, on the reverse strand, counting down.
TCCTTTTGTCTAGAATATTGACGACTTAAGACCAGGTAAGCCGCTACAATGGACTACATGGTCTGGCTGATTCAGAAAATTTTCAGTTTCTAAGCACTTTCGAAAGTTTACTGCTTGGCGGGGATAGTGTTTTTTTTGTCTTGTTTTGAACTACTACTACGTGGGAGTATGTTAGTCTCGCTATGAATGTGACAAAGAAGAGAAGGTCGCTACGGAAAGTCGGCACAAGTTCGTGATTGCAGTCGAGAGCGACTTTCAGGCGTTAATAACGGTGAATTTCGAAAGCCAACACTGGGTACGAATAAGTTATTGCAGTGATTACAGCTATTACACAGCGATCGTCTCACGAACAAGAGCAATTCTGCCTGCATAAAGTTTACATCAGCCTGGTATGGCATGGCAAGATAAGGTCCTCGATGAATTGTTTCATAGCGCTGCTATTGCTGTTCATTTTGCCATTCTCGTGTTCTTATGCACTACTGAAGCCATATGCACCGTGTTTGAAGAGGTGCTCACTTCGCATTCGGACGTTAGCGAGCGTTAACTCTACACCATACTTGTTTGTGTGTTTGTTTGTTTCGAATTATTCCAAGGTACTAGTGCGAGTTTATTGTATTATGCAAGTACGCGATGTTTGGCTTGATACCACCATTTCACCAAGCCAATCTCTACGTTAGTAGATGTCAAATGCTACTATCAAACATTAGAACACCGAACTACAACCTATCTACACTAATGACTAACCGTCGAAGAAGTTGGAAAGTTATTCCTGTGACGGTGATATACTCAGCAATGGCCGCTGACGTAGATATCTATCATTTTTGATGCAGTTGATCTCTGTAGTGGCGATTCCAGCACATGTTGGATTATTTAGGTGCTCTGCTGAGCCATGAAGCGCTGCGCGGGCAGGCTTAAATCATTGCTATGAAGTGCATGTAGTTTAGTGCTGGACTTGTGATCGTAAAATAACGTTGGATGACCTACAGAGGTTGATAAAGACTCTGTTCAACCAAGATTGAAATATAGAGGATGCTGTTTCGTGAACGTGTGTTGATAGCAGGTTGTGTCAGAGGACAATGCAAAACCACCAATCATGACAGCAATTAAGGTAGCCAAAGAGAGATAACTCGTTTGCTAGCCTTCCTTATCCACCTTCTCCATAATATCTGGGTTGTATAATTCCAAGGTCAGTTATAACTAAAGTCATCTGTGTCTAAAATACGAAGTCACCGTTTGACTACCTCTCAAGTTTAATCACCGGAAGACTGTCAGATGTTTTCTGATTATTAAACGCAGGGTTCCCGTCTCCCCATCTCTTATTCTCGTCCCAACTCTGGGGGGACACTGCTACCGAGAAATAAAAATCCCCCGAAGAGGCCGTTGGAGGTGAGCTCTGGACCACTTGAGCCAAACGCTTATTGCGAAGTGCGCATTTGTCATGTTCCAGCCACTTCTTTCATTTGACATGTATAACACATTGAAGCTGCCAGCCGGCACTTATTAATAACATTGAGCTTCCTGTTCATGGTTTCCCCACTTAAACATTTGTTCTCTGAA
>NW_008649383.1:0-1868 GCF_000247585.1 Phytophthora nicotianae INRA-310 | reverse complement strand
GCTCGTAGTACAGGTAATAGTATTTATTAGTGGTGTCGTCGCATAGATATTTTTTTTTTACCATCGACAGGATCTTCCAAGCAGTGCTCTGACAATAAAATAAAAAATTGTACTGGGCTTCACAGAAGCACATAATAATCATTGCAATATACCGATCCACAATAATAAATTATTCAATTATTTTGCTGTATTGCAAGGGTCAGGACGGGGCAGTGGTGTGAGATTGACCCTATCACGCCACTGGCTTGGGTTCGAAGCCCACTGCTGCAGAGAAGGCTGGTGACTATCATCCAAGCTGGGTTCTTTTAGCCAACCAAATATAGCCGGCGATGGCAAGATACGAGCCAGCCTGAGCAGCAGAAGCATAGAACTAAATTTGGACGAACACAAAATAAGGAGTCTAACCCCCAGAACCACCAACGTCGAGGCACCTTCACACCAGTCAACTGGTAAGAAATCAATACAGTAATTACGGGGACAATTTTATTTTTACGGACTTTTATGAAAGCCAATAATAAATTATTAAATAAATACAATGCTATAATAATTGTATTATATTTATTTTTTCAGAGCACTGCATGTGGGCCATCGGGCGTGAGCGCACGGGCTAGTGCCGAAGTGACGCTATGTATCGAACGATCTACAGAGCATTATAACTGTAGTGTTTTTAGTTTGTTGTACTGCGATTGCTCTACAGCCGATGAGGAACGCTGGGTCGACCAAATCGAGTGCACCTGCAAGCTGGCCTACGGATGAGGCTCCAGGTAATTACGTTTACTAACAACATTAATGTGGCGTTTCTGCTAATTTAGCGTGTCACTCTTCACCGGAACTACCGCCGACGAAGCATCCTGCAAACACGCATGCTACTAATGCTCCAAGTAGGCAGGTATCGTTTGGAGATGAAAATGCAAGATTTACTAAAGAAGTAATGTTGTTTGTGGTCGTTGAATCAATTTCTGTTTGATTTAAGCTCCCAATGCTACCTTACGCGCACGTAAACCCATTGCCTATGTCTTTTTTACCCAAGGCTTCACGATGCGCGTTGACTACAATGATGAGGATTACGACCCGGAGCGTGATCCTGACAACGGTTTGGACGATGATGTCGAGGAGATTCCCAGGACTATTCGCACAGCAGAACAACGTGGCAGCGGACGTCACACAGGCGTTATCGCCAAGGACAAGAACGACAACGCCAAGGAAGCCGACAAGGAAGTGGACGTCAATGCTAGACGCAAGTGAGATGACGAACAACACGTGTCGGGTACGTTATGCGCATTATTTGGATATGTTGCTTGGGTATTGCCTAATGATACACCCACACTAACTGCCAATACTGTTGTGTTTAATTACTAATGTATTGAGGCATCCACCCGCCGTTTGGTGCTTGCCGCGCTAGTTGAAGTCGAGGAGGAGGCTGCCAGCAGTCATGGCGCCGTTCACGACGAAACGGAGAAGTCAGGCGGATGCTGGTGTTAACGGCGATGACTCGGAACAACTCGCCACAAGCAACACAACGGATGGCAATAGCTCAAGTCGTGAAGCACGCAACAAATCACTACACATTGAAGTGGCCAACGATGAAAACTACCGCGAAATTACTTCACGTGCGTTTACTTTACCCATCTTATTGTGTTGCTAGTATTGCTGTGAATGTAGCTCGCGATGTTGCTGACTATGTTGCTGTAGGTATTGCTGCTAATTACTCAGATCGACGACCCGAGGATTTGGTGTGTACAAAATTAAGGGTGGGCTGGAGCCTGCGGAGGACTCTGACAGGTCCTCTGCGGGGCTTGAGAGAGGGTTGCAGTGGGTGCCACGCCACGACCATTCTGATCGAGACCCCTCTCGAGCGCACAGACGCC
>NW_008649382.1:6895-7672 GCF_000247585.1 Phytophthora nicotianae INRA-310 | reverse complement strand
ATTCCCCTGATCGCGTCCTCGCCCTGCATGACTATACCAACTCGACTCCCTGGTGGCGGATCATTGCCGTCGTTGTTCTCACACCACTACCGTGTCTGGCATACATCTGCCTGCCCGAGACCGTGAATCTGTCTCCACCGTCGCTCGGAATGGAAAATAACAAGACGTTCTTCGGACGTTTCTTCCTCTCTTATACGATGTGGTGTTTACTACAAATGCACATGATCAGTGAGCGTATGCCGCTACTGTCGCTATCCAAGAAACAGCTCGTCATCAGTGCAGTTACAGTTGCGGTTCTGTCTACAGGAGTCGAGCTGCTGTATTCCTGGTGGATAGGATTTCCGGTACCATACACGATCCACATGATGGCTGTGCCGTACGTGTCGCTCATGTTCTTCGCGTTGGCCATTGTTTGGTATCCTCACGTACGTCAGAACTTGAAACTCTTGTGGAAGATTGCTGACGCCATTTTGATCTGCATTTGCCATGGGCTCGTCATCATCGGGTATCCGATCTTCTACTATGCATTCCAGAAGATGGGCTCGGGTATCGAACGAACAGCATTTTCGATGGTTCTACCAATACTGAAGACCTTCTACAGAGTGTTGTTTTACTATCTCTGTCGATCTGCTAGTGGCGAACGAATTACGATCGTTGTGGTCTTCAATGCTGATCTGGTGAACGCGTTGTTTGTGAACTTCTGTATGCAGTATCAGCCGTCATTCATGACTACAGCCGGTCTCATGATTGCCAATGCGTTGCAAGTGGTTCTGATGA
>NW_008649382.1:3351-4375 GCF_000247585.1 Phytophthora nicotianae INRA-310 | reverse complement strand
TGGACTCGATGCATTTGGCTAAGACGGTGCTGAACGTGTTACTGTACAGCCTCGTCGAACTCACAGCATTCACTGTGCTCACTCTGACGCTCAAGAGACGACTCAACTTCTCCACGTTGCATCAGCTCGTTTTCGTTCTTGATCGAGAAATGATTCATGTTCAGACGGCAATTATTTTATGGGTGTTCTACACTACACAGATATCGCTGACACACTATGGTATGGTGTATACCAGAATGGTTTGTCATTGTTAGATGTTGATTAACGTGAGCTTCGGCAGGAACGGACTACTCTTTCGAATTTGCATGGCTGGAGAGCCCGACTACTACATGATCAAGTTATACTTCGTATCCAACAAACAGAGGACGGTATCGTGGCTGTAGATACGACACTTGTAGAATTACGTGGCCATGTTCTGGCGAACTACAGTATAATACCATACAGAAGTAGTACTTTTAAGGATTTGGAGTTTCCGATGAAAAAAAATAAAGACAAAGTTGGATCCTCCTGACAAAACATTGTGTGGGTTTGTACACATTAGACAAATTGGAGTGGCAACTCGCTAACAGATACATTTGGCAGCTAGTGGTGGATGCACAATTTTCCATCGCCTGCATAAATCTCCTCCTGAGGCTGGGTACATGCACTGCAGCATCACTGTGGTGGCGAGTCATCGCAAAACGAAATGAAAAAATCCATGTGTTGCTGACTTACTTATAAAAATAACAAACAAAACATAAAGAGTACGATTTGTTTGGCAGTTTTAGTTGACCGAGGTACGCAATCTGTAAAAATATCCAAGATGGCTCTACTGCCATCGTGGGTTCATCGTAATTGCTAGCCTGGCCAGTAACTCCTTTGTGACACATCCAATTGTCCTTGAACGTTAATTCTCCCGAAACCAAAGCGACTACCAGTTTTCGCCAGCTCCATGGGCCTATACCGGTGGCTAGTCAATGTCTGGGACGCCATCCAAATCGAACTCAAAGGCACCTATTCCCCTGATCGCGTCCTCGCCCTGCAT
>NW_008649382.1:0-1156 GCF_000247585.1 Phytophthora nicotianae INRA-310 | reverse complement strand
ATTCCCCTGATCGCGTCCTCGCCCTGCATGACTATACCAACTCGACTCCCTGGTGGCGGATCATTGCCGTCGTTGTTCTCACACCACTACCGTGTTTGGCCTACATTTGCCTGCCCGAGTTCGTCAACCTGGGTCCACCGTCGCTCGGAATGGAACAAAACAAAACCTTCTTCGGACGTTTCTTCCTCTCCTATACGATGTGGTGTTTACTACAAATGCACATGATCAGCGAGCGTATGCCACTGTTATCTCTTACCAAGTTACAGCTCGTCGCCAGCGCGGTAAGTGTTGCCATTCTGTCAACGGGTGTCGAACTGCTATATGCGTGGTGGATAGGATTCCCCGTACCTTACACGATCCACATGATGGCTGTGCCGTACGTGTCGCTCATGTTCTTCGCGTTGGCCATTGTTTGGTATCCGCACGTGCGTCAGAACTTGAAACTCTTGTGGAAGATTGCTGACGCCATTTTGATTTGCGTTTGCCATGGGCTCGTCATCATAGGCTACCCGATCTTCTACTATGCATTTCAGAAGATAGACGACGATATTGCAAGAACAGCATTTTCGATGGTTCTACCGATACTGAAGACCTTCTACAGAGGACTGTTCTACTACCTTTGTCATTCAGCTAGTGGCCAACGAATCGCGATCACTGTTGTCTTCAATGCTGACATGGTCAACGCTCTATTCGTAAACTTCTGTATGCAATACCAGCCTTCGTTCTTGACCACGGGCAGCCTCATGGTTGCCAACGCGGTGCAAGTGATGCTGATGATTCACGATATTGATGTCGTTCGCAACCAAATCGCGGATACAGCGAAGAAGATCGTTCAGTTGAGGAAAACTGATAAACACGCTTCTGAGCTTCCTGGTGATCGGATCGCCACATATTACATGCTACCTCGAGCAGCAGACATTTTTCATAGATACACGTTTGATACAATGGAGGTCGAGATCATGCGTGCCGAGCAGTATAAAGGCCCAAGTGCGACTGATTGGAGCCAGGAGAGCGCATTACCAGTGGTGCCATTTAACAATTCGGTCCCTGTGTTCAGCCCCAGATCTAAAAGCATGGTAGGCACGCTCTCAGAGCTCGAGCAGCTCGAGCGCAAATACGCCAGTCTCGTCCGTAAACTCATGTATGCTTCCGAGTT
>NW_008649381.1:3491-5819 GCF_000247585.1 Phytophthora nicotianae INRA-310 | reverse complement strand
AAGTTGCGTGCTCGTGAGAACGAGGCTGCTCACTCGATCCAGGCTGCTTATCGTATACACGCCTCCCGAGGATTCATGAAGGCAATGAAGCTGGCTTTAGCGTCACAAGTGAAACGAGTGAAAGCTGCTACAGATATTCAACGCTTGATACGAGGCCATCGTGGACGAGGTGAGGCAGAGCTTCGGAGAGAGCTACAACGTTTCCGTCATCAAGCAAAACCATTATTCGCGAAAGAAACACGTTTCCAGTCGCTGGTGTCTGATTTGAATGATAAAGTTGAGCAGCTTCAACGCAAAATCACTGTCGATGGAGCTGAAGAGCGCTCGTTGACACTAGAACTCGAGAAAACGCTTCAGATCAAGACAAAATATCACGATTCGAGCCGTATCACCGGAACACCACAACGTTATCTAACGCAATACCTTCAAGTTCAGCTTGCGGATCAGCTTCGAGCAAAGCGAACCGAGATCGCACTTGATGATCGGGCGTACGAGACACTGACGACAAGTCTGAACGACGCTCAGAAACAGTTACGGGCTGTTAGGCGAGAGCTTGAACCTTTAACCGAGGGAGTCATCAAGAAAACTCGCGAAAATCGAGTGAAGAGACTGCAAGATAAAGTTCGACACGAACGCCGTGCGGCAATTACTATTCAGAAGATATTCCGCGGTTTTCGCGTAAGAGCAGCAGTTCGAGAGGGAGGAAATTGCTGGATTCCAATGGTGTCGCCCGATAATGGTCGACCCTATTACTACAACGCGCTGACAGGTGCTACACGATGGCATCGACCACTAGCAATGGACATTTTCGGAGATCAATTTGCAGTGCCCTTGACGGAATCTATTGAAGTACCTGCACCTGCAACCAATAATGTTGATCAACCTCCACATAGTCACCGCAGTTTTTCAGATCGACAAAGTACCAGTGGGGACAGACAGCACTCCTCGTCATGTAATTGGTACGAAGCTTTTGATGACATGATTCAAGCTCCGTACTACTTCAACAGCCAAACCGAGGAATACCAATGGGATAAACCCGATGCTATCGATAACGCGTACTTTACCGACAGTCAGACCTCTCGCAAGCGGAAGGAATGGCTCGAAGAGCAGCTTCAAGATCCCGAAGGTTTGATTGCAAGTACACAAATCCGTTTACCTGTGTTAGGACAGTGGGAAAGACGAGTCGATGCGCTGACCGAGTACATTATCTTTTATCATCCACCGACAGGGGTGATCAAAGCATCGCTGTCACCTCGAAGTGTCCATGCATCACTCGGCGACACTACAATGAACTCACGGCGCTCTGCTCGCAGTATCGGAACCTCTCGCTCGCTTCATTGGCAGTATCGATATGGGTACGAATATGACGCTAACGGAAAACTTGTCACGAGTTCGAGATCTGAGTCGCGACCCATTTGGACTGAGCACACCGATCCAGACAACGGCATGACCTACTATTACAACATACTTACTAACGAATACCGATGGGAAAAACCTGAAGACTTTGACGTCAGCTACGAAGCGTTCGCCAGCGGACGCAGTGCCAGTTCTTCGGCTCGTAAATGGTTCGAGATGGCTCATGAAAAGGTCAATGACGATGGCAGCAGCTCTCTCACAACTCGATCGTCAAAGTCACGCATTCTTGGCAAAAAATGGGTCGAACTTGTTGATCGAGAGACTCAAAACACCTACTACTACAACGAAGTAACAGGAGAATCGAGGTGGTCTCTTTCACCTCGCAGTGCTCGCGACACTTCCGACACGGAAGATCAAATATCCTTGGCTTTGTTCACGCAAGTGAAGCAACTTCGTGAGTCTCCAGTGCCATATTCATCACGAGACCAGCATATGAGCTGGCTGGAAGCAGCCATCACCGAGAAGGACTGGGTAAAAGCTGATGCGATCGTCCAGCAGATTTTTATCCGCGAACAGAGCCAAGTAGTGACTGAACGAAAGGCAAGAGAGGAAGAAGAGAGGTTATCTGCAAGCTCGAGCAATGGCATTATTCAGGCTACCTCTGATCTAACTCCAAGCACTTGGATTGAGTACCGAGACGAAAGCAGTGGCGCCATGTACTACTACAACCAGGAAACAGGAGAGACAAGCTGGAGCCAACCGTCAATAGCAGCAAGTCAATGGCAAGAGATGCAGGACAGCAACGGTACTACATACTACTACAACCCCGTGACTGGCGAGACTACATGGTCAAAGCCAGACAGCTAGAACCAAATACACTAAAACTGCTAACTTTATTCAGCAGTACAACTACTCACAAATCCTAGCAAGTATGACAATGGTAGCTTAGTCCAGTCCACCCACGCAGACCAT
>NW_008649381.1:0-1326 GCF_000247585.1 Phytophthora nicotianae INRA-310 | reverse complement strand
AAATAAAAGAGCCGAATTTGTAAATCAATGTGCGAGCGTACACGCCAAAATGGGTAAGATATGTTAAAATGAGTGTGCTGACGTACTCCGAACGAGATGTGGACCACACTATGTGGGCCGCTCCAAATTACGTTTGTGTCATTACCCAATCAGAGCAGAGACCACGGTGATGGCACCAGCTTCGACGCCAGCGATGCCGCGGGTGATGGTGCTCTACGGCAGCGAAACGGGCACGGCACAGGACGTGGCCGAATTCGTGCAACAGCACGCTTTCAACCGGCAGTTGCTGGACACGCAAATTTCGGCTATGGACGAGTTCCCTGTGGCGCAGTTGCTGGCGCAGTGCTCTACCGTCGTGTTCGTAGTGTCCACGACTGGCGACGGCGAGGCGCCCGAGAATATGCGCAACAGCTGGCGCAGTCTGCTGCGAAAGACATTGGGACCACAGTGGCTTGCGGGTGTGCGGGTGGCTGTGTTCGGCCTGGGCGATTCCAGTTACGCCAAGTACAATGCGGTGGCCAGGCGTCTGCAAGCGCGTCTGCTGCAGCTGGGAGCCTCGGAGCTCATCGACCGTGGGTTGGGTGACGATCAGCACGCATACGGATACTTTGGGGCCTTGAACCCGTGGATGGAGAAGCTCTGGGCGGCAGTGTTGCAGCTGTATCCGCTGCCTGAGGGAGTAACAGTTGATGACTCCCCAAAACCAATCGAGCCTCGCTACTCTGTTATTGTGCATGACGCTGGAGCTCAAGAGGTGCAGCAGGCAAAATTATTGACACCGGGGATGGATAGTTCCAGCTTTTACGCGCCACCAAGCACGACGGTGGGGCGTGAGAAGGGCATCTACTTGGCTCCCGTCGTGGTGAACAAGCGAATTACTGCCGAGGACTGGGAGCAAGATGTGAGGCATGTAGAGTTTGATATAAGCGAGAATTCCAGCACAACTGAGCCTCCATTCAGAGCTGGAGATATCGCTGTGGTGTATCCTGAGAATGTGACGGGTGTGGACGATATGCTGCAGTATGTCAAGCTTAGTGGCGATACTGCCATCTCGATCAACGCTGCCGACGGCTCAAAGCAGTTCGATCTTCCTTCTCCGATTACTGTTCGTGACTTGTTCGCGAAGTATCTTGCGATCCTTGATGACATGATTCAAGCTCCGTACTACTTCAACAGCCAAACCGAGGAATACCAATGGGATAAACCCGATGCTATCGATAACGCGTACTTGACCGACAGTCAGACCTCTCGCAAGCGGAAGGAATGGCTCGAAGAGCAGCTTCAAGATCCCGAAGGTTTGATTGCAAGTACACAAATCCGTTTACC
>NW_008649380.1:5030-5996 GCF_000247585.1 Phytophthora nicotianae INRA-310 | reverse complement strand
GTAACGATGAGGCTCGAGATACTATCGCCCGGCTGGAAAAGCGGATTAACCAAGTCGGGAAATCTCAGAAGTCGCGTCAGGATCTCGAGCTCGCGCTCGCAGCGCTTCAGCAGGAGAGAGACAGTCTGGCAGTCCAGCGAGATGAATTGCTCGGCCAGCTTGGCGAGCGTTTCATGGAGGTCTTCGATCTACGGGCTGAGCGGGACCAGGCGTAAGATAGATTGTCCAGCATCGCGTACCTTCTCCCTTCTGCGCCGAGCCACAAGTGAGCACGCTCTGAGTCCGAGTTTCCAGACCAGTCTGCCCGCGTCTCCAAGGCTGCTCGATCGGCTTCAGGTCCCTTCCCGACTGGCGCTTTGAGTCAGGGCCCTGCATCCACACCTTCGATCGAAGTATTGTCTGCTGTAGCTGCCGGCCAGAAGTCTGAGGGACCGACATCGTCTCCTCCGCTCGCTGGCCCTCCTGATCATCTTCCTCGATCTGCTCGATCGACCGCCAAGGGTGGCCACGGGGGTGCTTCGTCTTCGCCTGCAGCTTCCGATGTGGGCGCGCATTCCGACGATGGCGAGAGCTCTTCCGGCAAATCCAGTTCTACTCGCGCCTTAGAATCGGACGCCGTGGGAAGCGACAGTGGTTCACCGGAGTTGAGTCGCGCTAAGGACCAGTTCGGAATGCCGCCCCGGCCCTCTAGCAGACGCTGAGCTGGCGGATCTACCGCCTACCACGGTTCCCCGATCGGAGTGGATCCCCGGTTATCGTGACCGTCGTGGCTTCCGCAGTCATGATATCGTTCCCTGGTCTGCGCAGGATATTCGGCAGACAAGCATTGTGGAGATGGACGCGGATCTGCTGTTTCATCACTTCGCCAAGCCGATGGAGTGGCTAATCCCTCTCCGCGACTCCCTGCCTCCGCTTGGAGAATGCTGACACGATCTGGTGGACGAGAGCAACGTACGCGACTTGATC
>NW_008649380.1:0-545 GCF_000247585.1 Phytophthora nicotianae INRA-310 | reverse complement strand
ACTCAATGCCCAAGATGGATCGATCGTTATCTCGAGGAGCGTTACGTTTGCGGAACTCTCGCCAAACAAGAAGTCAAAGGACAACCGTGAAGGGGCATTCGATATCATCGGCGACGAAGAGGTCGAAGAAGTAGTGGACGAACCAAGTGTTGATGAAGGCTTCCGCACACCAACAACAGGTCCCCGTGATGAACCGACTCTAGATGAGCACAGCGGACCGACCCACGCAGTACCAACACGTGGATCTAGCACGCCGGGTAGGAACGGCGAAGAAGAATGGATGGTGCGACCGGAACGGAAGCGGCGTGGTGTGGTTCGATACCAAGACGAGTATCCGGGTACACGACGTGGACAGTTCAACCTGGACGACTTCGAGGACGATTACGACTCAGTCTTCTGTCTTCATGACTGAGGATGATGATGGTGAGCGCGCAGTGTCGTATGACGAGGTGATGAAGAGCAAGTACAGGAACGAGTGGTTGCGTGCAATGGAGAGCGAAATGGAGTCACTCGACAATCACCAGACATGGGAGCTGGTTGACATG
>NW_008649379.1:4337-5829 GCF_000247585.1 Phytophthora nicotianae INRA-310 | reverse complement strand
TATGTATCTACTGCGAATATACTTTGACAACAGTAGCACTATTGAGAACATCTTTCACAGGATCCAACGCAAGCACATCCTTCATGATGATATTCATCATGTGCGCACCCCACCCATTGCAGGTCAGATTTGGGCGGTTGTCCTTGAACACTTTCCATGCTTTCTTCATATTTGTCGCATGGTCCGTCAAGACACCACAGACTGCGCCGGGCCTCATGATCCCCTCGAATTCGACAATAACCACTATCCGATCGTCCCTATATTCCCCCTGTGTGTTGATTATCACCAGTTGCACAAGAGGACCAAAACACTGGGCTCTTCCGCGGAGAAGTGATCACAAAGTTAACGATAGTCTGCTTGTTTGAGTTGGCCCATATCTGAAATAACAGTCACGTACTGCTCATTCTTGATTGCGTCGGCCACATGCTACTTTTCTCGAGCATAGGTGACGTCGAGAAGGGACCTGCGAGCTTGTATTGAGAAGGCAACTTGAAATCGGGCCGAAAGTGCTTAAAACGAAGCTTCTTTTTAGGATCCTCAAGCACGAAAGGAAATTCATGAAGCGTAAAGCACCATCAGTAAGTCGAGCTCGAGCTGAGCTTGGCCGTACTCGTGGAAGGGCTGACTCTTGGGCAGGGCCTTGCGAGCTGTAGATGGCGAGCGTGGCGTCCCTAGCGATCGCCGCGTGTTCTTTCTCTTGGGTGTCGATGGGGATGAGGAGGGAGCATACCGCGGCTTTATATCGGCGGAGAAGGAACAAGAGCGCATCTTTTTAAATGTTTGCCGACTTGAGCACTTCGAAAGAGCTTATTGCAATGTGGACAGGAGACGTCCTGTTGCTTTTTTCCATCGCCGTTCGGTATCGCCATTTTGAAATCATCGCATTTTGGAGACGTCGGCTTCGCTTTGGGTGGCATATTGAAGGGTCCGAGTCGGGAGGAGGGGAGTTGTGCTAACACTGTTTTTTTCTCTAATATATGAGGTCTTCGATGAAGTAGTCAGCCAGAACGCAAAGTGCAGCGCATCGTCTGCTACAGGATTGCTGTACATATCCTACTTTGTGGACCTCGGACTTATTAGACCTCATTAGTCCTAATTAGTCATCGCTAACTCGTTTTGACTAATTAGTCGTTGTAGTCATTTACAAGCATACTCCCAATCATCTACATCACGATGACGTCCACGCAAACAGCTGTTCCTGACATTTGCAAGGCAGATTTATTCTTGACTGCAGTATGTGTTGTTCAGGACGGGATATCAATCCGCAAGGCAGTCAAGAAGTAAATCGTTACGAGTGAGTCTCTCCGACTTAGAGTCCATGGATACGTCTTTGTCGACTATCTACACGGCCCTCAGCTTATGTACATCGACTCGGGCACGGATGCAGGTTTATTCGAAGCCATATTATACCGCTGCGCTCATGGACTCTCAGTTTGAACCTCCATATTTTGCCATCTTGTCCAGCAAGCCGCTCTCGCCACTAGCATCAAAG
>NW_008649379.1:0-1023 GCF_000247585.1 Phytophthora nicotianae INRA-310 | reverse complement strand
TCGCTTGCCGAAACCTCCGAGGTTCTGCCAAGCGTGTCATTGATATCCACATTCTGCTAGCAAGTATTAGTAAGCATCTCCACTGGATCGTAGCCTAGTTTGCGCACCAATGGTCGGCTAGGAAGAATGTCTCCTTTTGGCAGTGGGTAAATTCTCCGTGAAATCCAAAATACCCTGTTAGCGAGCAGCGGTTTCCTAGCAGGAGCTTTCACAGCAATAATCAACATGATCTCTTTTGAAATAGTTCCTGCATCGCCACGAAATCCTTCTGCGTTAGATCTCATCTCCAAATTGCAAATGACCACCCACTGTCTGCCCGCTCACAAACGGTCGACGAATTATTCAGCCACAATGGCGTACCTCGCCTGATCATCTGGAGTATTGTAACTATTGACAACTCCATTGTTCTCAGAAGGAATGATCGGTTTATCCATCTTCTCAGCATCTAGAGGTAGTGTGCCCTGCTTAGTATAATTGGTACGTCATTCTTGCGGCTGACACGGACAAGCTGACGTGCCCTGACACTGGAAAACTAAATGCGGCGGATCCTGGCTCTCATATCATTTTTTTAATCACCTGGGGTTTCCCTTCGTTTCGGGCGTATGCGTCCTGAAAAAGCACTGGCAGGCTCTGATATGCCACCTTGGCAAAATAATGGCTCGGCGGTACCGACGTCTACTTCCTTGTAGTGAAAAGCCTGCCAAGGTCAGTTGCTGCATGCAACTTTTAAAGTCTGTATTAACATGATCTCACTACCGCGTCTTATTTTGTTTTAAACTAGGACGTTTTTCGCGCGCCTGTTGGGTTGCTTTACCCATATATTTGATATACAGCTCTACAATCCCAAGGTACCATCATCAGGGTTCTGGGCATACTAATGGCTTGCTGCATGGGTTAGACGTCTTAGTGTATGCTCTTCGGTGGTTCTCCACCGACGTTGTGCAGTGTATTAATGAGGCAGAGGAAGGGATGTCGCGAGTGCTGGTGGGATACTCCCCTGCGCATATAGTTTGGCCGAGTCTA
>NW_008649378.1:0-5836 GCF_000247585.1 Phytophthora nicotianae INRA-310 | reverse complement strand
CAGACCTGAAGCGAGGTGTGATAACACGGTTGAAAAGCTTGATAGAACACGTCGAAGAGGACGCGTCGGATCCTGATGTATATATATAATTGGTAGTGCTCTGTCCACTGGGAGAGTGAGTTCGAGCCTGTTAAATATCCTAAGCATAAATATTTGGACTATTTCTCAAGCTACGAGAGCTGATTAAATTTCAATGCGCTCGTAAACATCACGACCTCGTCGTTTAACAAGCATTCGATGTACTCCGGAGTAAGTAATATATTGTCAGCACGGAGTTAAAACTCCGTTCACATCAGCCGCGATAACAAACGGAATCCCACCAGCGCCAATAGACGGCTACATGATGCTGAGCTTAGCTGGGGACGCTAGAGGAAAGACAGACATGAAGAGGGTTCTGTTTACGTCTTGCAATAAGCCAAAAGTTTACTGGTTTTGCGCCAACATTATAGATATACAGACGGTGAGTGATTTAAGATTACGTGACAGAATGGATCGAAGTCAACGGCCAACGACTCGTCTCTTTTGGTGTCGTCTGCCCGCGGAATGCAAAGGGCACTTCACTATCAATATTGCCTCACCAAGAGCGGGTAAGCATCCCAGGCATTCAGCTCATACCGCATCATCCCTCCTATTAGTTGGCATGAAGAACGAAACGCTATTCCCGCACTTTAGCCAACATTTCAGCGACGCTATCATTGGTAAGGTAATTCAGCGGTCTGGCGTTCAGCGTCACAACCAAGTCGCTTCAATGCACGGTATTGAAGAGACGACGCAATTCAATGTCCAAGCAACTCAATGGAGTCTTTCGGATTCATCGCTCTGCCCCGCTATTGAATCGACGAATAAAGGAATACGGGCGACGATTACTTCGTTATGTAGTAAAATACCAAGGCATAAGATCACACGAGAACTGATGAAGGCTCTCGTTGAATCAGAGGCTAAACTTCGCGAGAACCGGCGAGTAATTCAGCAACGCCATCGAATAAAGATCAACTAGCATGCAGAGAGTCTAGAAAGCGATACGCGACGTCTTAAACAGGAGATCCGACGACTCGAAATAGAGTACAACCGCCCCCTTTGCACTCCGACCGAGAAAACTCCTTGGAGCGTCGTGGCGGAATACTATCGACTGTTTCGACACGGCTCCCAGGTGCCGATTTCAAGAGAACACACGTTTCACCCGAGAGAGGCTCAGATTCAGAAAACTTTTCTACACCAGGCTATGGCGACGAACATTTGTGTTAACAGCGGCTTCGGTATCGACGCTCTTCTGAAAGAGTGGGCATTTGTCCCGCAAAAGACTGGAAGCCTGGCAGTGTAGCTTGTACGGCTCGAGTATGACGACAGAGCCATGATGCTAGCAACCGTTCAAATGCTCATCACGATAACGGAAGAAGTGCTGCAGTTCAGCTTCTCACACCTCATTGATATGGACAACAGACTATCACCACTGGCGGAAAAGCTTCTTGGAAGACAAATAGTAATTCCAATCATGGTGCGGTTTGAGTGGGATGCCACTACAGCTCAAGTTGCGAGCTTGTACTCCACGCCAGACTTAGTTAATCCATTTACGAAGGTACTTGGTAGTTTGAAGGGTGCAGCTCGTGTGCTTAACAACTCGCCTCTGGCGGTGGCGCTCGGTGCAGCCTCAATTTGACAACTGTCAACACATAATTTCAGTATTAAAAATATTATTTTTAATAAGTTTCTTAATACTATCTGATCACCTCTAAAACATCCAAATCGAGATATTTTGACGTTCTATGATTTCAATCACATATACCACGAGTCTACCACGATGAGAGATCGAGTACAGCCTTAAATCTTTCCTTCTGAGCTTCGTCCGCATCATTAAACTTCGGCTTTAAGAACTCAGCCACAATACGAAACACCGCATCTGGCAGCTCTGCCACAATATTCAGCTCCATCAATACATTCCCTTGATCCAGCTCAGACGCGTAGCGAATCAGGAATACAATTTTAATACGTTGCCACACGCAATCTCGACGATGCAGAGCTGCAATCTCCTCAAATTCCGGTCTTACGGTACCAGGTAACCGCACAATCGAGGTCTTAGCTCTAGGATGTACCTCGCATTTGCTGCACAGGGCAAACCAAGTAGCATGGCCAACGCAGAGTCGATTCAGTCGATGAAGTTCCTTCACTACACGCACCATGTTGAGCTTGACGGCTTTGGCTACACAAGTAGCCACTGTAACCTCTTCCTCGTAGCTGTTCGTCGTCTGATTCTGGGTCTGATTCCACTCTCCATGTGATATCAGCTTCTCCTCTCTTCTGTCATACTTTACTAGCCATCGCAGCTTATTATTGCGTAGTAGCTCCATCACACAGCGTTCGTCCTCGCTCCTAAGTGCCATATCGAGTGCGTACAAGTGGTTTTGAGCCTCTTCATCCATCGTAAGACCCAATATAAAGGACGCCAGTCGCCCATGGCCGTTTAAACACGCGAGACCCAATGCCGTTCGTCCTTCATCGTCCTTATCACTCCATGATAAAACTCTACGCTTTGATTCGGCGTCGTCCCAGTCTAAAAGACACTTAACGACATTTGGATGTGCTCCGGAGGTGCAAGCAGCCATGAGGACGTTGCAGCGATGATCATCCTTGGTGCGCAATGAAGCTCCTTTGGCTAGAAGAAGCTTTACCAGCGTTAATGTGGTTTTTAGGGGCTGACTACTGGAAGCAGCGATCATGAGAGATGTCGTGTGTGGGTTCGAACTGGAGCGCGCATTGGCGAGAGAAGAGTCTCGATAGATCATACGACGTACGACGTCCACTTGGCCGTGGCGCAGCGCGTCATGGAAGCGAGAGACACTCGAATCATTGCGGGGAGCTCGTTTCATTCGATGACCGAAAAGTAAAATGACTGAATAGAGGGAGGTTACTCAGGGGGCTACGAGGGTTACATGATAAAAAAAAAGGAGATATTACTGAATGGGGGGGACGGAGAAATAATGATAATATAAAAGTCATGGCCGCTTGGATACTCGTCTCTCCATCTTGCGCAGACGTCCGGCCTTACAATGACCGGGGATACATAATCTCGAACATATCGGACACTGTCGTGCTTCAATAAGGAACTTAAGCAAGCGAGCTTCTCGACTTTCGTGCAAGTCAATGAAGCTCAGAATGATCTTGAATGCTTCGACAGGGGTCAACGCGACGGGATGTACAGCGTAGACCTGTCGTTGACTGGCTCGCCGTGGAGTGACTTGCCTATGTCGAAGCAGCACAAGCGCTCCAATACGATCCCAGAGCCACAGGCGACGTTGAGTTTGAGCAAGTGCTATTAGATCACGCGAGAGTTTAACCTTTTGATCGCTCTTCAGACGGTAAAGCGCATACCACGTCGCGAGTCGAACGTCGTCTTGATTGAAGCGGTACATTGCGAGCACGACGCGAGGCAGATTTTCCTGAACAGCAGCTTGGACGCATGTAAAGACATTGCATTTCTGCTGTTGCGCATCCCTTGGTACTTTGTGAGTCGTAGTGCTGTGGATAAGCTCGTTGCGGATACGCTGTTGACGTAGCACTTTCCAGACGTTGCTCTCGTTGCCAGTGGAGATAGCATCTTGTAAAGCTTGTAATGGGAAGTCGATCGAGTGTAAAGTGCTGTTTGAGCGTCCAGAGAGGAATGACCACATTGTCGACGATGTTTGTGGATCTTACGTAGCGCAATCGGAACTGAGTTGTGAGGGTCCCATGTGCCGGGGTCCAAATACCAAATTGCATGCACGTCTTTGTCAAGACCGAGGCGGATTGCTCTTAAACCGCTGTATTATAGTGTTGGGGACATTTTGTTCCCTTTGGTTGCCTGTATGCAGGTCGCATTAACGTTAGCACTGCCAAGATATTTCTGTTTTATACTTACTGAAGTACTAAATGTAGATGATGCTGTCGTTTGACATCAACATTCTATTCCAGCTAAAATGCTGTCGTTGTCGGAGTTGAAAGACGCCCTGACGGCGCTAGGCGAGTCAACAGCGACCGGGAAATTGAGAGGGGAGGCGAGGCGTGATGAGTTGGTCAAAAGGCTGCATCAGGTCAGGGTGGCGAGTGGTCTAGTGGTCGGAAATACAGACGATAAGGACGTGGTAGTTGGTACTCAAGCGCTGGACAAGTTGCCATTGTCGGAGCTGCGTAGTGTATTGGAGCTGCGAAATATTTCAACACAGACGCCAGGGTTGAAGGGAGAAGCGAGACGACACGCTTTGATCCAGAGATTGATGAACACGTTCAAAAAGCTGGAAAGCCAAAGCGGACGAATAAATTTCGATACTTCTCTTGAGTCGGTGAGTGGTCGAACTGGTTCAAACGATGATGAAGCGGATGAGACCAAATCGGAGACAAATTCCAGTGTGTATTCTACTGCGAGCGAGTTTATTTTCTATAATTCGGTCAATATCGAGAGAGATTCTAGACCAGAACTACAGCCGAAAGCTAATGCATTGACGCCGCAACTTTCATTCACGAAGTTAAAGAAGGAGGCAATTGACGCCCAGATCGATTCTAAAAGTACTGAATTCAGTGACGACCGTGTGGAGCATTTACAGCGCGAGTTATTCGATCTCCGCACTAAACTACACACAGCTCGTCAAGAGCAGCAGCGTCTAGTAGACCAATCGCTGCAAAAGGCTGGAATACAGCTATCTCTCTGTGAGATCTCGGCCAAGTTACAAGCACTCGAACGTGAGCGTCGACGGCTACAGGAGAACTACTACGGTCACGAACTCGTTACGTGCGACGTGCTGACTTCCACCAACAATAACCACGTTTCTCTCGAGTTAATGCAAGAAGATGCTATGCTGCTCATTGAGAAACATCAAGAAGCTCTAAAATGTCTGGCTGAGAGGACAAAAGAGGCGATGGCAGTGGCGAAATTCCACGCAGTAGAGATCGAATCCGGCATCGCTACATCCGCCAGACAGGAGGAAGACAAATTACTTCGACGAATTGGCCAAATCGAGTCTTCGCTCGGCTCTACAACAGCTTCACCGGCGTTGAACAACTCGTCAGAGACCAAATTTGGCTCTAAATCACCCTTTTTGACGCGATGTCGAACAATGCCGAACGGTCGACATCCTCCTCCGTGGGACCGAATGGACATTGGTAAGCAGAGAAAACTCATTGATCTACAATCCGCAGTATCTTTTCATATTCGTCGCGATCGGGTGACTTTAGGGAGCGTGTTGACAACCGCTCGTGTTCCCACGCAGACTCATGAACTGGGTATGAAAGAACAACTCTTGGAGAAAGCCAAGTGTAATGTCGAGGAGATACGTGTATCAAAAAGCCAAAAAACTTGACGAAAAATTATGCATAGAATCTCGGTAGCTACGCATTATTCCTCTGTAGTTGTTATTACCAATCTGATGAAGTGGATATCTACCCCATCAGCGCTGATCCAACCAACGAAAAGAATTTGGCGAACTTTTCGAGTACTCTTTTTATACTATTTAATGTGAGAGTGTAATGAGTGCTCGAAAAGAGAAGAATTGTACAAGACGCTGACTTGCTATCTTCTAAACAGAGTCGAGAAAACTTATTGGAGGCTCGACGCCTACTGAAGACATCATTGAGTTTGTCCCTCTGTAAACGAACAATCAGTTGCGGTGCTTGGACATTCAAAAGAAAATGAGTCGACAGAGCGTTGTTTCGAGGGACTACTGGTTGTGATGAAGCAGCGAGTCCGTGAAGAGGGCAATAGTCATGCTGGAAATCTGGCATCGATGTACGAAATATATACGCAGTTCCTACACCAGACCGGACAGTTGAAAAGTGCGAAACGCATGTACGACGAAGCTCTTATGTTAGA
>NW_008649377.1:4211-5907 GCF_000247585.1 Phytophthora nicotianae INRA-310 | reverse complement strand
TGTAGGCGAAGTTTAAGGTCAAGTGGGTTTGCTGTGACGAGCCAACTTGTGAATCACCGTCAAACTTGTTATGCTGTGGACTATTATATCATTACCTGTGTGCCAAGACGCGTGAGCGACGGCCACGGATGGTTCAAGTCTTCGGTAAGCACTAGCGCGACTGCATAGTGTGTGAACTGTCCACAGGGTGGTGCAGCCTGTGATAACAGACAAAAGGAGCTACTGCATCAAAATTCTGCACAACATGGTCAACGCGTGGGGGCACTTAAAAGCAATGCTGCCTCTTTTCGCTGGTGGTTGCGCTGCACACACGGTTATCCTTTTCATCCAAGATATGTTTAAGCTTCATTTTATTCAAAGTCGCCCGAGAACAGTGTGTATCAATCGCAAAGTTTGTGCGGGATCATCACACACTGCTAGATGAATTTTAAACCCTGCAATCAGAGATTATTTAAGCTCATGATGAGGCTTTGGATCAGTTCCGATCTGTACACCAAACTACAACCCTTCCAAGCCGCGATCATTGCCGCGCAATAGTGATTCCGATTCGAGACACGCTGGTACACGGTACACCGTGCATGAGAAGTGCGTTGAGCTTTATGACAATTATCAAGAAGTGGTCCTGCGAGGAGGAGGGCGCAGAATTGCTTACACGCTATATGGTGACTGCTTCGAATAGGGAAGCGCTCGAGAAGGTGAAGGATATTATCGAGGACGTCGAGTTCTGGCAGAATCTGGAGCATGCTGTAAAGCTGATTGACCGTATAGTGGAGGATTGAGAGAGTTTAAACTCATTACATGTGCCATATCAAGAATTTATTCGCTATTTCGTCGACTACAAACAATTGATGTCTACGAAAGACTAAATCGAGCGCTTCCCATAGGCCTTCAGACGCCGATTAAATCTCGCATTACTGAGCGATGGA
Organism: Phytophthora nicotianae INRA-310; assembly: GCF_000247585.1. Classification (NCBI taxonomy): domain Eukaryota; phylum Oomycota; class Peronosporomycetes; order Peronosporales; family Peronosporaceae; genus Phytophthora; species Phytophthora nicotianae. The sequence goes on along the minus strand of NW_008649377.1, from coordinate 4,981 downwards.
ACGTTTTTGGCACAGACGCGATCAAAATCACTTTTTTGCTGGATCCTGCGATGAATACATAAATACGAACGATTTTATGGACAATGACATAAATAATAGTGTGGATGCTGCTGTGAAGTGTGCTAACCTGCTTGGAGATACATCAGAGGCAGCCGTTACGGCGGGTTTATACGCATTTGGGAGTTTGAAGAGGGGTTGGCCGCCACACGAGATAGAACAATACGCAGCCGCTGCACCGAGTCATTAGTGGGATGCTAATGAGGAAGCATATAAAGAAAGTTTCCAAAGCTGTATGAGCTTGCAAGACTTGTATTAGCCGTGCTAACATCGTCAGTTGCCAGTAAACTTACTTGGAGCGTACTCGACTGCATCCACAGCAGGAAACAAAATAGAATGACGAAGGACAAGGTCGAGAAACTGGCATACATATACACTACTCTAGCTGCGGCATCCACTTCGTGGCCCGATATCGCACGCTTACAGGAATATCCCGAAAGTGGCATGGTCCCAGAAAATGAGCTGGTAGAATACTTAGAGTAACTCCAATACCCCTTCATGCCACGGGGTTGGTTGAGAAAACTTCTATTTTTAAACTGAGGTTTTCAACCTCTTGGTTAATCAACTTATAGTTAAATAATGTTGACAAAGTTTTTTTTTTCATCACTACTTGAGTGGGCTTGCGATGGTTGGGATGAGGTGCCCAAGACACACATCAAGAAGTATTGGAGACACGCGAAAATATTCGTGAACAGATCGTAGACTTAGTGAGC
>NW_008649377.1:0-1606 GCF_000247585.1 Phytophthora nicotianae INRA-310 | reverse complement strand
GACGCCGACTCCATCGTCAGTTCACTGAGCTACGCCTTTGTGCACTACCAGCAGCACTCAGATACGCTACATGTGCCAGTGATGCCGATCCCCCGGTCTGAATTAGTGCTACGTTGTGACGTTACTGCATTGTTCCAGGAATTGGGCGTGGATACACACGCTCTTGTGTTCGTGGACGAGTTCCCCTGGGGAATAAAGAGCAGAGTGAAGGTCACACTCATGGACCATAACGCACTTAGTAATAAGAAGATACCACAGGTTAACGGGCTCCAAGTGGTAGAGATCGTGGACCATCACTCGGATCTGGGCCAGCACTTGGACGCCGAGAAGAGAGAAGTAGCTTTTGCTGATGGTAACGCACTGGTGGCATCAACGTGTACGCTGGTTGCCGAGAGGCTGAAGGAAGTTGCGACTCATGAAGCGCATAAACTACTATCGACTATGCTACTGGGAGTGATCGCTCTGGACAGCATCAACTTCGACCCGAATGCGAAGAAGGTGACGCCGAGAGACGTCAAGGCGGCGGAGAAGCTGGAGGAGATGGCGTTTGCGAAGAAAGAACCACTGTTTAAATGGCTACAGGCAGAGAAATTTAACCCCGCACATTGGGGAGCATTTACGCTCGAGAATTGTCTACAGGTGGACTACAAGGAGTTTACGTTCACGACTGCAACTGGTGCCTCGAAGGTCGTCGGTATCAGTGCCGTGCTGATTGACTTGGAAGCTTTTGTGCTTAAGACTAAAGATGCCACTGCACTGCGTAAAGGAATGACTGACTACTGTAGGCAGAATACGCTGTCGTTCCTGGTGGTGATGACGATGTTCATGACGTCCGACAACCAGCGCCACCGCCAGTTGCTCTTCTTTCAAGAAGACGGAGATGATGCCAAGCAGTGCATTGAGTATATCAAGACGGAAGGTTCACTGCAAGTGGAACCATTACTCCTTCCGGGATCGCATCGCGATGAACATTTAGCTGCGTTCAATCAGCTCAACACGGGCGCGTCTAGAAAGCAGGTCGCACCAATGATCCAGCGTGCACTTGCTCAGTAGTTGTAGATTCAAACGGAGACATCTGGAACAATAGAGCGAAAGCAGCACTTGGTCCCGCCGTGAGCACGTATACAATCAGTAAATGCCAGAGACCTGTTTAGGATTCTGCCATTGCCGTACTAGGAACCATCGCGAGGGTGACGCTGGTCTTCGCAAGAACGAAAATCCGGATGAGGATGGAGCCTAGGACGTTGGGGATGCCCATGGAGTCCTCGATTATAGAGTCCTGCGTGCGTCCAGTAGCTACGAGAGACAGCAGTTACGAGAGATACATAGCGCTAGACGTGTGACGGCTGCGCTACTAGAGTAATGGATGTTGAAGTGGGTTGGCCAATGGAGTGCTTATCCTAAATGCAGGGTTGGGCGTATGGTTGTATTTAAACACTTAAGTTATTGCAACAATCGGCGAGGACAAATCAAGACCGTACTTTTACAGGATCATTTCTATAGTACCTTCTTTTCTACTTGACTTTCCTAGTAGACAACCTCATTAACTTTGATGATCGTATTCGACTTCATTCATTGACTCGGGATGTCGGTGGTTGCAGTGCTG
>NW_008649376.1:5297-6490 GCF_000247585.1 Phytophthora nicotianae INRA-310 | reverse complement strand
GTGGGATCAAGCAGTACTGGACTTTTCAGAGATACTACGCTGCCGTCCAGACGATATCCACGGACGATTCAGTCGTGGTATGGCGCTCTTCAAGAGTGGCCGGGTAGACGACGCCCACAGCGACTTCTCACGCGTCCTCGAGTTGAATCCAAATCATGTTATGGCGCGTTACGCTCGGTAAGTAATAAAAAAAACGTACTGGAAAATTGCTGTAGTGTTAATATCCCTTTGATAGTGCTGGCTGCTACAACTCCGAGGGGGAATTCAATCAAGCAATTCAAGAGTACATGCTAGCTCTGCAACATGATGAGAACGAGAACGCCAGGGGCTTTCGAGCTGAGAAGCGTCGAATAGGAATGCATGAAAGTGCAGAACACCTGATCAGGAAGACCATGGGAGGCTCTACACGCTCACGAAGAGCAAGTCTAAGCTTACAACCACCCATCAGCGACAGTGTTGTCATCAGCTCTCCTGTGTCAGTGCAACAACCAAGGCCTCAACCGACTCAAGATGTGCGATCTCACTCAGAATCGGCTGCTGGAAAGAGACCGAGAAAAGTGATGCAGGTTCGTGTGAACTTGAGTGAGTTCTCAGCTCCAGCTCCTCAAAGTAATATCGAGTTAAACCCTGCACCTCCGCAAATTCTGCAGAAGGTGGTAAATTCTGGTACTACAGAAGCCCCTGAAACCTCTTGTGGTAACAACCAGATTCAGCCTCAGCGGACGCAAACTCCTCGAGTTTTAGCTGTTCGAGCAGTACCAAAGACAGTCCGTAGGGTCACGGTAGCGCTGTAAGAATTAATTCAGGGTTACAGTATCTCCTCGCCATCCACGTGACCACCTCAAACGATCACGTCACGACCAACAGAACGATCTCATGTATCATTCAGAGCTTCTTTGGATCCAGCGCCTGCGTGAGCACTGCGATGTAGTCTTCGTAGTAAATTCGTCCCGTCGGAGGATCCTTTGCTGCTGCAAGGAATGCTGAAAGGAATACGATGATTTTGTTAGTAATAAAACAGCAACAAGAAAAAAAATGATATTCACTAGACCTTCCATCTCCTTCTCTCGAAACGGGGTGCCTTTTGTTGTGAGCAACTCTCGCATAACCTCGGCCTCAATATAGCCTTTCTTCTCCGTGTCGATCACCTTGTCAAGCGATATCGTGAACGCATTGTTGACTATTACGATGCA
>NW_008649376.1:4619-5197 GCF_000247585.1 Phytophthora nicotianae INRA-310 | reverse complement strand
AGTAGCGTTTCATCCGTGTCCGGCTCGTACTCGTTGGTATACAGTACTTCCAACATTTTCTTTTCGAATCGATCGTACGTCACGAATGTGGACGGTTCGTCCTCTTGCATCTATGATAGGGCAAGCGAGAAACAGCAGTGCTGATAAAAGCTAGAAAAGATATTAAGAACTGATCGAAGTTCTGTTGACGTACTTCTGGAAGGATCTTCTTGATGATATCCTTCTCGGTCGGGTACGCACCAAGGTACCGCATGATCGTACTCACTTCTCTAAAAAAAATAAAATGGCGCATTATTTTCTACCAACTCAAGTTGCGTGCACCAAACACTTACTCTTGAATGACGCTTCCTTTCTTTTCCTTGTCGAACATATCGAACGCAGCCCGGATACGCACCTTCCGTGCAGCCTCGTCGTCGGCTGGTACGCGCTGGTTGCTCGCCGTTGCTGGGGCTGCCATTATCTATCCTCCTGCCTTGTGAATAGTGTCGAAACGCCCGTCCTTTCAGACCCTCTTTATTAAGTTTAATGAAATCTACAACGAAAGTCTCCGCTTAGAGATTTCTACCGCTCCTCACAGC
>NW_008649376.1:0-2069 GCF_000247585.1 Phytophthora nicotianae INRA-310 | reverse complement strand
TCGCGCAACCGAAAGCATCTTTTGGAACGTAACCACGAATTGCTTTTTAAGCAAACATTGAATACTGAGCCATTCTTTGTACTGAATTGTCTAACACTCGAATATTCACGGCCATTCAAAGCTCGCCAGCCTCAAAATGGTGGCACAGCTTTTATACATTAAAAGTGTAATTACCAGTCTGGACACCTACATAGTTTAAAATCTCAATTAGTCTGGTCCAGACTAATTGTGCTGGATTCCCAATCCAGACTAAATATACCATCTATTAGTGTGAATTGAACTGCGCTTGGTATCTATAATTCCGGAGAGGCTAGCTGTAGACAACAACACTTGAATGCATGCAGCGGATTCAGGGATGATGCATGTAGTGTTGCGCACGCGTGTGGCGCGTACGGAATCAATACATGTTTTCAGCAGGGTGTTGAAAGATTATTAAAAAAAAATATTCTCGAAACAAAGAGTATTTTATCACAAGCTGCTTCCCTGGGCTTGCAGCTTTCCAACTATTTTCAGTCTTTGTGTCTGGCTGGGTGAACAGGTTGCATCCGACAAATGCCATCTTTCCTGGCTTATTTCTATACACTACATATCTGTGGCAGCTTTAATTATTTAACATCAGTAAAATAAAAAGAAAATGAGTCGGTTGGTTCGGTGCGGTGCAAGTTATTAATCAGCGATCAGCTAATAAGAAATTGACTTGCTACTGCACAATTTAGACTTCCTAGCAAAAGCTTGTGCTTTCTCTAGAAGCTATAGCGTGTTGTGTGTCAGTTATCGAAGGGATTGGATGGCCTCCTCTGCGTTATCCGATACGCAGGACATCAAGAGAAATGAGAACAATTAAAAAGAGCCAAGAGATTGTCACTCTTCCTCGGCCGTGGTATCTCAAATAGTAATACGCTCCAGACGGCGATAGAATGTGGGTTCCGGATGATTCGCGGTATACAACCTCAGGTCAAATATCCCTCTATCATCTTGTTAGTAGTTAGTGAAATGAAAAGCTGCATTATCACTTATCAGCAAGTACCATAGTTAATCTAGGCCTGACTAATTTCGGATCGGACTTTCGAGACCCACGATCACAGTTTCAGTCTTATTGGGCACCCAAACTATACGCGAGCCGCTACATACTATTACAGACAATCCTTGGCTGTAATAGCTTGAAAAACCGCCATATTATCACAAACTGGGGTTATTTCAATCACGAGTGCACCAGTTCAATGGTTCAACCTGATCGCAAGGCTGGTTTGTGTGATGGCGGGGTTTGTTTAGTATAATTCGAGAATTTGTTTAATGCGTACCTAAAATCGTCCTATTCCTAAAGATGTGGCCTAACGATGGATTCCAAAAACTTAGCCTAAAACAGTGTGTAAGACGCGACAGAACATGCAAAACACATGCATTTACTGTCCAAACACACAGCAAATCATTTGTCTTGGCTAGAGTATACTTTTGACCTCCAATGCGTCGCAATAAGGCATAATTGAGTCTCACAGGTAGTAGCTACGCTCCACAGTTGCGCAGCGTTTGCATCGCCAACTTCGCTTCGCTCGTGGCGGGCAAGGATCCCGCGCGGATTAGATTGTAAGTTCTTGTTTCGGAACCTACTCCGGCCTACGCGCCGTCGCCTGACAGACCTCCGCTGCGCTCCGGTTGTCATGGCGCCTCTCTAAGGCCTCATAGCGCGGCTATGGTCATCCACGTCGCCCATCCTTCTGTGTGAAAGAACTAGTTTTTTGTATGTCAGTACTTTTTCTCTCTTGGTAGTCCTAATATTAATGGCCTAACGCTGACCTAAGCGTGTGTAACATCCACAATATGTTTAGGCCAATTTATTAGGAATAGGACGCTTTTGGGTACGCGTTAATTTTCCCCGATTCGAATGCTGCGATACAGTACCAGCATGGATTAGCGACTGTGTGCACGAGTTCAGTGCCTCCACAGACACATGGCTAGCCAAGTTTGAAAGTGGAGGAGGCCTGTCAATTTTCCTATTACCCCACCTGCAGATATGTGGCTACCACGCTGAGAACCCGTCTATCAACCAAATGATGCTGAGAGCAGCAAAA
>NW_008649375.1:4687-5852 GCF_000247585.1 Phytophthora nicotianae INRA-310 | reverse complement strand
ATTCGCATTAATAGTCAATACGTAATTCTCGGTCGGAATCTTACTCAACGAGACCTTGGTATTATCTGTCGTGACTTCCCCACTGACATTTCAATAAAAACATTCATCGATTTATACAAACGAACAACATCCGAAAAAATGAACACGATGATGATGGATATCATCAATCGGAAGATCTACAAGAATGTTATCAAGTATGTATGCGACCTATAATTAGCTTATTCGCTACTACTTTTTTTGGTCGTATCAATAGACGGATGCATACGTTGTTATCGATGATACCAAGTGGGATCATATTCTGATCAAGGAATGATAGCGTTAGCTCTGAATTGGTTCCTTGCATTGGGCAATAAGCCAGCCCCTGACCCTGAGAAGTCGTTATTAAGCCGCCATACTCAACACCGGCACTTGTAAATGTGTGCAACACCTGATTATTGTTTGCGATAGGATTATAAAGATTTGAACACGTAATAACAACCGCGGCGGTCGGATCGATCTGAGGCACTAGATTACTATTCACTGCATAAACGCTAGTTGTTTGAGCTGCGGGATACGTACCTGGGGTGAAACCAATAATTGAACCGAATGCAGTATCAACTACCTGAAGCTGAGGCGTATAAGCAGTGACTGGCATCGTTGGAAAGCCACTTGCAGCAGTGTAGCCCGTAATATTTTTGACTGGCTGCATTGTGAATTGAATCGCGTAACTGGATGGGTTCTCGGCGCATGAGATGAAATAGTAGTTTGTTCCAGTCGTATTGTTGGTCAAATAGAGATTATTCTGGATAGACCAATATTGAAGGTAGTTGTTGATATCGCTTGCCGAGTATGTGCCATCAGGGAGCGTAATTGTGTATGTCGATGTCGTCGAAGCTGTCGGCCATATGATCTTTAAGCTGTTGTTTTGACGCTGAGCAGTGATTGCTCGCCAAGAGTAGTAGATGGATATAGATCCAAGTGCAATTTCATATTGACTGAAGTCGATGGGCTGCGAGAATCGATACCGGAATTGGTGAGTAGCCACCTGATTATTGAGATTTAACAAAATCGGAAAGCTCATTTTATCTACTTGTATATACTAACCAAAAGAAAGAAAAATGCATCGACGAAAGAGAATTAGAAGGCAGTTGATGCCTCAGGCAATGGATATCGATGGATCAGGTGA
>NW_008649375.1:0-922 GCF_000247585.1 Phytophthora nicotianae INRA-310 | reverse complement strand
AATAGCCGACTTCTGCATATCAGACTTTTCTTTGGTCATTGGCGCGTCGTTCTGAGGATGGAATCCATTTAAGTCCATATTCATAAGATAATGATACAAATGAATACCACTATCAGTATTATCAAACTCGTCAATCATCGCCTTGAAGTATGCTTTATCGCCGAGGCGATCACTTTTACACAGCAAATAGAGAAATCGACGCATTTGTTTTGACGCTTTCACGCTGTACGAATTGTTGGATGCAATAAAGAGATTATTACAGTCCCTGACTCGATAAGGATCGATGCCTTTTTTTCTCAATCATACAAGTCGACTCGGTGATACAGTCTTTAAGTTCGTCTTGGTCTTCATGTGAGGATTGCTTGACATTGGCTGCTTCGTTCAAAACGGTCAATATCTTATGCTCGCGTGCCGAGTTGAAGCGACCAGTCAGAATTTTCATCTTTGGCGTCTCGAGACAGTAGCGAGTCCCGATGACATGATTTTTCAGAATCTCAAACGCAATATTCTTACCGCAACCTTCCTCCCCCTCAAGAACGACACAAGCTCCTGACTTTTCATATGGGCGTTGAACATACCACGCAAATAGCTTCATGATGTGATTAGTCAAATCATCACGACCTCCACACCAAATGTGTCTGATATGACCTTCAAAGAGTTTGAACTTCGATTGATCGACAATAAAGTTAGGATCGTAGGTATGAACGAATCCGTTGAATTTGTTAAATACTTCATTGGAATTCCAATCAAACGTGTTCAATTGAGTGCCGCAGGATCCTGTTTTTGCGTTGTATGGCATAAAATCAACTTTACCAAACGTGATATCATCTCTATAATGGAGAATCACGTCAGCCAGCTGCCAAGTAATGATGCTATCGGTATCGAATTCCGTGTTGTCAGTCTCGATAAGTCCATCATCATT
>NW_008649374.1:1961-3454 GCF_000247585.1 Phytophthora nicotianae INRA-310 | reverse complement strand
ATTCGTTTTGGCCGCGACTTCTGCGTGAAATCAATCTCTTTGCGCCATCCCAGGCGGTCTTGACGCATGGTGCCTACGTGGTAATGGCCCATGGAAAGCAGCTTGTCTGACAACGGGATTGACGTGTAGTAATTATCCGTGCACACTAAGCGCTGTGCAGGTTGATCTCGCAATACTTTCACCAGGTTCTTCACAACGGCTCTCTGCGCAACATCCTTTTCGTCCTTGTTTGCCTTCCCACAGTAAATATCTAGCCTACAGCACAATATCCGTAACAATGTCGGTTCTTGTCGGGGTACAATCGGTCACATCCAGAACATATTACGGAGAAGAAGTTACAAGCAATTACCTTGAACAGTACGCTGTTTCAGCGCAGCAAGTCATGTAGAATTTGGTGCCGCACTTGTTGGGCTTTGCCGACATATACTGCCGCATGGGGTTTCGTCGGTGGCGCATCGGCACCATGCCCTCGTCAAATGATATCTTCGCGCCCAACCGATAGCCACGGAAGAAGGTTTCTGCAAGGCCTGCAGCAAGGGTCGAATCTTAAAAGCTCAGTCACCACTCTCTGCTTGCCGGGAGTTGTCATTGAAGTGCAAGTACCGTGTGATATCTTGGAATCAGTCACGACTAAGGAACTGTCCAAACGTCCCTCGCGATAAAGCACCTTCAACTTTGGTTATCCAGTGGCGGCTCAAACTTTCTCGCCGTGCCTCCAGCGACCGAGCTACCAGCAAGCCGATATATCTGACGAGCTCGTGGGGTAGGACAGGATGCTTGCGGCGAAGCTTAGCCCTGTACTCTTCGACGGTGAGCATCAGCGTTGATGGCTCGGTTTGGCGACGTTTTAGCGCGCGTGCACGCGCAGTCACTGCATCATCGTCAATGCAAGCTATACGGTACGTGTTTGTCTCTTCCGCGATCCTGCGCCAGAGCTCCTTCGGCAAAAAGAAGTAAAACATTGCCAAAGGGCTGTCAGCAAAAGCAAACGCAGCTTTCGTCGGCCCGTACGGGCCATCGTAAAGAGGAGCTGCATCCACCTGAAGTTCACTTGAATGATGTTCATCGTATGTCTTCCACTCCTCCAACTGCAGTCTGTCGAGCTCTGGCTTGCGTAAGGCGAACTCCACTGGGTCTTCCTCGTCATCATCATCCAGCGGAGATGCCGTCAACTCATCATCGCTTGAGTCACTAGAATCTTTATCAACTAGTATAGTGTCTTCGTCGCCCTCGGCCTCCGAATCCAGTTCGAGCAATCAGTCATCTCCACCAACATTCAAGTCATCACTGTCAAGTGGTTCAAATAGCCGGTCTCGACGCAATGCGGTCAGAAAGTCCCCCGAGTCGAAGTCGTCAAGCGTAACAAAGCGTGAATCACGAGCACGGGCCGCCTCTCGCTGGAATTCCTCCGGAATATCATCTTCAGCACTCTCCACAACATCTTCCATCACATCCGGAACTGCAAATTGACCACTATCCGTAACACGGACAGC
>NW_008649374.1:0-781 GCF_000247585.1 Phytophthora nicotianae INRA-310 | reverse complement strand
AGTACGCTTCGGACGCGGCGCGACAGAGAGCGATGGCCCTGTCAGTGAAGCGCATGCACCACGAGGTGCATCCGATCATGCTGTAGAGACAACATGCAACACTGTTGTCTCCAACACCATCACACAAGTCGGAATGACTGCGGCAGTCGTTGTGCCTGTCCCAAATCCGAAATCAGATTTGAGACACATTCCTACTTCAATGAGGATGTCTACTCAGGGAGTCGATACATTAAGTATGGAAGAGTTTTCGGTCACAGAAAATGTCTGTGACAGCGACGCAACAGTTCCGGGAACTGATGCATCCGATATGGAAGGGACTTTAGCTACAAACAGTTGATGTGATGTCGGCGTGTCAGCTCCGGGAGTTGACACGGACTCCGCCGAAAGGCGTCGAGGTAACAATAGTGCGTCAACTGCGGGAGTTGACGACGCGACAGGCAGTGCTGGCGGCGACGGTTACAAAAGTAACGAAAACTGCGCAAGCCTCGGTCCGGGACGGAGACGCTACTGTCGGTGTCTGCCGGGCAGACACCAGAACAGACATCGAGCGTCGAGACGATGAACGTCTTGACGCGAACCCGTACTGGTCTCCAGTACCGGTCGATGGCATTGGAGAATCCTCCGACGAGTGCGTCGAAGTTGACGTCGCTTCCAGCCATGGGCTGGATACGCTTCGCAAAGGACCTGTTCGATGGATGCATCGAACAGATATACATCCTTTCAGAGATTGAAAGGATGGAGAGCAACTTCCATCACATCCGGAACTGCAAATTGACCACTA
>NW_008649373.1:4552-5807 GCF_000247585.1 Phytophthora nicotianae INRA-310 | reverse complement strand
CACTATTCCGCCGAAGCCCAGCAAGTTGAGGGGAGATCTCTCCGTACACGCGAAGACGAAGACATAAACACCGACCAAGCTGAAGAAGACAGGGGTCTGTTGGACATGTTTTCGTCCAGCGTCAGCAAGGCCGCTTCCAAGAAGTATCTGCGAAATTCAGAGTTGTACGATGATATCCTCCGTGACAACGTAAAGTACTATGAAGCACTTGCCGTTTGGAAGACACAGGAGTATTCGGTTGGCGAAGTTGAGCGTGCCGTGAAGAAGCTTGGTAGAGATTCGGACGAGATCACATACATCACAAACGGGTACAAGGCTTTCCTCGAGAATGGCGATATACGGTTGCAATAGAGCAGGTAACGTTGATGAACGCACCTAGTAACAAGACGTCCAGGCAAGGAAGCCTCGAAAGAATTGGAACGGTGCAAAGGTGGCAGACTCATTTTTCACAATACACAATTCGTTGCGAGATATCCTCTTGTGATCAGACAAACTCTTATTTTTGCGAAGTAGCAAGATTCTATGAAGCACAGTACTGGGCCTGTTCCGCACATCCAGATTCCAGCTGATTGGGGCCATTTTAGCTGATATTTTTCATCCGGCTGGTCGCTAGAGAATCCGCGCGTTCCGCATGCCAATTCTAGCGGATTTTCAGACGAAATCTGCTATAATCTAAACGCCCGAATTCAGGCGGATGGAGCTGATTGAGGGATGGGTGCCTGCAAGGCCACAGGTTAGCCAGCGGGCACTATCTTAGTTAGTGCCCACTAAGACAAAAATGATGATGGCATTGCCAAAAAAAATCTGCCAGCATGGCAGGTCTGAGCTCTGCTTCTCTGACGATACACAAAGAATTTAACCCTTGGAAGTGGTAGTGCAGGTACGAACTACGTGTAAAACACTAAAAGTTGTACTAAAACCAGTTCGAGTTTGGGTATGCCCGCAACTAATGATCAGTACTATTTAACTTATACAAGCGACGCGCACATCCAGGTGGTGTTCGTGGCTTGTTCGCTTATGAACAGTCGTGGAATGCTGCTACATACAGAGATAATCTTTCAACCCATCTTGCACTATCGGGGCTTTGCAGAATATCGAAGCCAGCACATTGGGAATGATTGAGACCCAGGATCCAGGCAAAGCCGCACTAGGAGAGCCATCGTATATGCATTACACTTACAAATGTTTTCTTTTAGTTACATTTTAGAGTATAATGTTTACGCTGACGTTCACCGTAAACTGTCGTCCAGTTGTC
>NW_008649373.1:0-1152 GCF_000247585.1 Phytophthora nicotianae INRA-310 | reverse complement strand
TCAAAATTCAAGGTAGAAGCTCTTACTTGAACATGGTAAAATTATATCAAGATTTCGAACGTAGCGCTCTGTTAAAAGACAGAAAATGTTCTCGATTATAATGTACAGCGGAAAATCAATGATTACAGCTGAATGCTTCGCAAGCACATACTAGTTCATGCACTCGAAATAGCCAGCTTATGCTTGGAAACTGTCTGTACTGCTCATATTGCACAAGGATTCCCTAACGAGTTCATTGCACTTTGTACATTTTCCCCTTCCTGATCAGATCATCGATGGCGTTGCAGCACGATTGCACTGTCCTTGTATCGCAAATTGCGCAAGCCAAATGATTACGAAATTATGGTACTACGATAATCTTTTGTCCTTCCGAACTTATAATGTGAGCTACAATACACCGGTAAAGAGCGGATTTTTTTTAAGAGAACCAGCGACAGTAACGACGGGACTCGCTGAAATCAGTATTAAACATGCACATATATATCATCCACCAGTCTTCGCAATCAGTCAGCACGTCCAAACTCTCGCTATCACCAACCAGCTTCATTTAACAACAGGCGGTACAGATGAACCTGGCACACCTGATAGGACCCGTTGACAGCGCCTCGTATCATGTATACATGTAGCAGTAAATCAGATTTGAATGTAGAGCGTCAATTCCACATCCAAGCTGCAGCCACTTTCTGCCGGAATCATTGTTAAAACGGAGTTATCTACTACTACAACAGGCACACGATAAGAAGAATATGGTCTAACTCGTGACATCTATGACGTAGGTCAGTATTTAGCAAAGCGGTGGGTGAAAACGTGCTGGCGCGAGCTGGGTCACGCCGAGGTCGGCGATCTTGTGTTAAACTGCTTTCGACACGCTAAGATTGTGACTGGGATGATATCAACCTGTCGCTCTCGGTGGAAGGCGGATGAGCTAGTGAGCCGATAGATTATGGACTTCTCGAACTGTCTTCGAGTTCGAGATTCAATTATCATCGACGAATTTGTTTGCAATCCTGTTGAAGAAGATGCTGCCATGAGTAGTTAACGGGGGAATACCGAATAACGTTAGCTAAGAGGCTCATTTGGATGCACCGACATCAAGCCTACAAATACTAAACTAAACTTGGTAATTGTGTGTTGCACTCTTTTTACATAAAA
>NW_008649372.1:4293-5958 GCF_000247585.1 Phytophthora nicotianae INRA-310 | reverse complement strand
TAAGCGTGAATGTAGCGCAAAGGGAGCAAAACAACGTCATGATTACCAGCTCAAGGAAAAGTGCTATGCGAGATCCTATAGGTAGCAGGTGAGTGCAAAAGGACCAACGTAGCAACAGCAGGGCTTGTAAGTCTTTTGCGTTTTCTTATTTGAGAATAAGCTTGCAAAATGAAAGGGTTTCTACCAATTACAGTAAAATACCGGATAGAAGGACACACAAGCTGTAACAGACGGAATCGCTCGGATTCACTATGCTGACAACTTGAACACATACTACACACTGAAAGTCACCGTCCTGGCTGTATTGGGAGCAATTCCTCAACTGAAGCTTTTTACGAAGTATTTTACCGAGCGGTGGCTGGAGAGTAGATACTGACGTTGACAAGTGTTTCATACCCCACTTGGTTATGCTACGACCAATAACCCATGGGAAACATTCAACGCAATTCTGAAGAAGTACACAGGGCGCCGGAGATTCTTCATGCAACAACTTCTAGCTGTTACAATGATAGTCATTCAAGATGCCGCCATGCGCTCTCCTACTTCTGATACTACTCAACGATTACACACGGGAAGAGCTGCAAGAGGAACGCTATGACGAGCTAGACGAGCAGAAACAGGAGATTGAAAAGGAAAAGAAACGTTTCGCCAAGAAGGCTGGAGACCTAGAGATTGCGCTGTATAACAAGCGAGAGCAGCTTTGGGGCGAGATATCGGACTTAGAGGACGCGCTTTGCACCAAGAAAGAAGAACTCCAGGAAGCCCTTGACAGTAGAGCGAACCACAGACAAGCAGAGCGTCTACTAAGAGAAGAGCTCGGATCTTTGCGTCGGCGTCTTCGAGACCAGGACGCGAGTCTCTCTCAAGCTACGACAGCATCGATTGAGAAGGTAAGAGAAGCTAATGATAGAGAAACACTGCTGCAAGCGACCGTAAAGCAACTAGAGAAGCGTCTACAAGATCAGAATAAACTGGTTCGTGACCAGCAAGCGAGTATTGTCAAAGTTACGGCGGACTCTAATGATAGAGTGAGAGATGCGCGCGAGAAGGAAACATTTCTTAGAGAAAGACTGGTACAACTTGATCAACGTCTGAATAGCCAAAGGAGAGCGTTCGAGGAAGAGCGTGCACAGTGGCAGCAACAAGCGCTTACTCGACAGACTGGCGCGCAGACTGAACTCGTCTCGTCACTTGAAAGCGCAATGCCACAGCTACGGAGTCTACTAAGTGCGTATGATCGAGTACATGGCAATGAAGAATGTCCACCACGCAGTACTGGAAAAAGCCCATTGAAAACGACACACAAGATGATCAAGCAATCCAATCCGGACTTGACGCAGCGTCTGAAAGAGCAGGAGGTTGCTTTTGATCAGAAGCGAGCGCAGTTATTGGAGCAAGCTAGTGATGCAGCAGAAACCCAGCGTGATATTACTCGAAGGAACCTGTTGGAACGCGAAAAGGTGTTGATATGTCCAATCACACTGGAGCTGTTTGACTTCCCCGTGGTAACTGGATGCTGTGGCAAGACTTTCTCGTCTGAAGGATTACGACAAGCGATCAGGCAGAACCCTGTCCTCCTTGAGCTTCAGCACAATGCGCGTACCACGAGCAATGGGCTCCGACGTGTCGGGCGTGACGGTGAACGAGCCACCGGCGGCGGACTCC
>NW_008649372.1:0-813 GCF_000247585.1 Phytophthora nicotianae INRA-310 | reverse complement strand
AAATAACTACTCCGTAAAGAACAAGAAGCAGAAGTAGAAGCGCAGAGAATTGGAGAGCTGTGTATCACGCTGGAGGCCCTTTACGCGAATAAAGTGACACCTTAGAATATGATGGCATGGGCTGAGTACGGGTCGGGCATTGGTTGTGATGGAATCACGAGCTCGCGCAGCTAAGCTGTACAACAATGTTGTGACGTGGTCACTGTGGTACGCTCATTCAAATGGTATGCCGGTGGAAGGCTGGGTTGTTGATACCAAGAAGTGTGCGTGCGGGTGCAAGTTTTACTCGACGTTCACAACAAGCTGCCATATCATTGTCGGGAGGACGGCAACATGTTTGGGGGCTCCGGTGCGGTAGGCAAGACGGAGAAGTTGTTTAACAGACAGATTCGGAAAACCAAAAGCACTAACTCGACGAAGGAGAAGAAGATGGGGCCGATAGCACCACAGTCTGCCTTCTACTCTTTGCATCATGGATTCAATAGCGAGGCTGCACGCCTTGCTTCACCCTTCTCACACTAATAAATCGGTTAAGCTCACCTGACCCTCCGTCTCACTCAACGACCCTTCTCACCCACTGGTCTTCTGCTGGAAGATCTCACAAGCTACTAGCGTGCTCCTGGCGTTGCCATCAGCCGACCTCTTACACGCCTTCTACACCCGTAGAGTCTTCCACGACTCTACCGTTATAAAAAAAGTACTCGTCATACTCGGGAATAGAGATCCATCGTACTTCACCGTCATCACTCGAGTCTCATGGTCCTCTTCCGGCTGGACGTAGCTCGAAGTCGAGCACGTACTGTCCCGTCTTGT
>NW_008649371.1:4460-5661 GCF_000247585.1 Phytophthora nicotianae INRA-310 | reverse complement strand
ACCATCGTCCAATAAATTACGCCACCAAAACCAAACGACGTGCGCTGAAAGCGGAAGAAGGTGCACAGCGATGGTTGGCTACGTAAGCTGATAGCCAATGGAGAAGTAGCTGTGTGGACAACACATGAAACGTCATTCCCTTCTTCTGACAATTGTTAGTCCAGCTTGCGCAACGTTGCTCAGCTGGATGATGAGGACACAACAGCCAAAACGGTCGTGATTCCCATCAACTACCTTATTATTAAAGTCCTGAAGGTTCGACGCTTTTAGAGCTTGAAGAAAAGCAACTTTCTTAGTAAAGAGACGTTGCAATCTCGAAGCCGAGTTCACGGATAAGTGTACTGCCACGTTATTTTGAACCAGACATGGCTTGCGGAGCCGGGCCGTGCTCTACTATGGCCGACATCATTACTGAACCCAGCTCTGGGTCACATTCTTATTTCTTTTGCATCACGACAGTTTGCGATTCTCCAGTTGTATAATTAAGCTTGACCTCACTGCAGTCTGTATTTTCAGTGGAATCTATTATGTTCTCCTTACTCGCTACCAAGCACCTGTTCGATATATTCAACAAATATTCACACACAACCCGTCCGTTTGCAGTGTACGTCAATATTCACAATAGGCAAGCAATACCAACGCCACCATCAAGCAAATATCTAGCTGGTCAAACCGCTCTCTAAAGCTGTGCCAAAACTATGCGGTTGAGCAGCACTGAATACGGTAAGCCACAGCCGTCTTCCCCACAGATATATTCAGCAGTATATACCATAGGATTCTCTTAATACGCTTAATCTCACCTTGCTTTTAACTGAACGCCACCTACTGAAGCGATACATACAGGATATTTCAATACGACGGAGTCTCAATCTCAGCGAATCCAATCCACTTGATGTGTTCAGCTCCAGCGCTGGTGATTGTTGATGCTCAACAGAAAGTGGTCCGACGGGATCAAAGAAGCCTTGCGCTCTCCAGCCGCAGTGCTCGAAGGGATTGCCCATGTTGAAGGGGAAGAGTGGAACGACACCAACGCTTCGCAAATAGTAAACAATTTCTGGATGACGATGGATAGCAGCTCCATCTAGAATCCAGACAGAGTTAGGACCAGGGTATTGACGTACTTATCGTTAACAAAATCCTGACAGGACTGAGTGAAGTTCACGCGGTCAAACGTGCCGTCAGTATCAAAATAGTTGAACAT
>NW_008649371.1:0-450 GCF_000247585.1 Phytophthora nicotianae INRA-310 | reverse complement strand
CGAGAGCTCTTTGGGCACGTGATAACTGCCAGAAATATCGGTATACTGATGCGATCAATTAAACCACACCAGTATGATTTCGGAATACTGGTTCGTTCAATTAAGAATAGCACCAAAACGATATCGGTATACCAGTGCACACAATTAACTTGATTTGGGCTGTGCTATACAGCACTTCGTTGCTTCCTATCTCAGTATAAGTTTTCCATAATCTAAAAATATACCGGTATAGATAACTCAATACAGTACATCCATTTATTTTGAAATATAATTGACAAATTAAAATCGATTAGATATTCATTTGTAAATTATATTATAATATATTAATCGTCGGTACGCATTGTGATTGGACGGGATGGCATTCAGACGAAAAAAACCCATTAACATATTAATAGTTTTTTTTCGTCTGAATGCCATTTCCTCTTATTGCATATCCGCGTCATCTTGACG
>NW_008649370.1:4811-5782 GCF_000247585.1 Phytophthora nicotianae INRA-310 | reverse complement strand
CAAACGGAAAGAAGATGAAAAGCAAACGTGCGACGAAGACGTCTCCTGCGGCATCTGAAGCACCCGACGATCCTGCATCCGAAACAGACGCATTTGATGCGTCCCAAACATCACAAGCACACGGGCAAGAAGCGCAAGTGGAGCAGCGACCTCGTTCGAAAGGCAAGAAGGGCTCGAAGGAGAAGCCTCCGACCAAGGGAGGACGCCCGGTCGGTGCGCAAGGCTACAGTGAGCCAGATACCATGGCACTTCTTACACTCATTGATCAAGACCTTCCTCGTGGAGGAAACGCATGGGATCGAGTGCGAGATCAGTACAACGCACAGCACGCATTGGTTGAGGGTCGTGATACGCGTACGACGGACTCGCTCAAAAGTCGATTTCGCCATGTTCTTGCTCCAGCGGCTCCTAGCGGCAAGACACGTTTCTCTGCCTTGCGTACCATGGCGGTGGAAATTCAACAACGGATCATGAACAAGGTGCACAATGTTACTGTGGACGACTCGCAGAGCTTTGAAGAGCGCAACGACAACGACGAATACGACGAGAATAGTGCTAGTGAGCACGATGATGACAGCGAAAACCAGAGCAACGTGAATTCATTGCCCTCAACTCAAGCGTCGGGAGCAGCTGAAGCGGATTCTACTTTTCAACAAACAGAACAACCACGTCCGAAGCGAAGCCGTTCCACCACTCAAATTTAACCCAAGCACCTGCAGCGCAGTACGAAAGTCGAGAGTGCCAAACCCAAGCGTGTCATTCGCGGCAGTGGTATGTCGCTGTGGTCGCGCCACACAGAAGAACAAGCTGCTCACCGTGGAAACCGAGAGATTCAGAGTTTTTTTGTCAGTCCAGAATGCGTCACTTCTAGAAGCGAACACGGCACTTACCAATCGATTGATCGCGCTGACATCGGAGCTAGACAGCAAGCGCGACCGCATCTCGGACCTTCGTGATGAAAAGCAGCAACT
>NW_008649370.1:0-1671 GCF_000247585.1 Phytophthora nicotianae INRA-310 | reverse complement strand
ATTCTTCATTCGAATGCGGGATGATAATTTTGCTATCACTTCATTTTGAGACGACAGAGATAATCCCGCCTGGGTAGGTTATCAACACACAAACACACTTTTAATGTGTGTGTGACTCCAGTAATCTCCAATCTTCCGATACATACAGTATTGCTTTTTACACCGTGAAAATCCAAACGATGCTCGAAACGCATGTAGCACACGATACCCGATTCGGGGTGCGTGTTTTAATTGATACAGATTACCGTAATTTACACACCTTCTAGCAAAACCTCCCCGACATCCTAACGACTGGTGCATGTAAATTTCCCCCAAGCAACTCGCCGAAAAGAAACTCTGTCGAGACATCCGTTTGGTAAAGATGATAATCCTTAATTGTGGTAAAAGTCAATGACAGTCGCAATGCCTCATATCGGGCAACTGGGGAGAATATCTCTTATCAATAAATCCCATATTTATTGGGTGTTACCTTGTACTACTAGGCGAGCCTTGAATCTCTCAACGGTGTTGTTGACATTGTATTTCACATCAAATTGTGAATGCAGCCCAAACATGCCTGCGTTGAGGCACATCATACAGTTCCCATGCCCCGTTTTCTAGGAGGACATTTTACTCAACTTGCAGTACAGCCTCCCACTGCTTAGCATACGGGCCAGCAAGTGCGGCTTTTAGCGAATTTGGAATTTCTCCATTGCGTGTTTATATATGTTCCAGGTGCTTGAATTGCCCAGTTCTGCATGGGCATTCGGAGAAAACTATGTTTATATAAACGAGATGGGACTATTTAAAACGGACATTAATTTAGATAACTGGTCACAAAAAATAACTTGCAGTTCGTTTTTATATATATAATCGGTCTTATTAGCGCTCTAAATCGGTCGATTAGTAAATAAATTGGACATCTGGGTTGGTTTCCACAATAAAATATTACATTGCGAGAATTTGATTGGGAAAATTAATCGTATGGCCCTCCAAAAGATGACATACTTATTACTGTGTTCATGGGTCTAGAGTCAGTTTCTAGCCAACCACTCCGCTCCCTTCCCCCCCTCAGTTTGGAAATCGTGTCTTAGAAGTTACCCCTGCAATCATCATGTCCGTACAAGTCCTTCGGGCAGAAACCCTGTCCCTTCGGCGCGTGTTACGGGGTTACATGCAAGTGGCTACATGTAGCCACTTGGCTTGGAAGGGTTTCCACATTGATATGCGATACGTCAATGGTTCCATTTGGCAGACGACTGGTCTGCATGCATTTAGACTTCTTTTTGGTAGAAGGGCAACTTCTTTCTACCAATTACAGCAGTAGGATTCTGCCAAGCACTCGTTGGCAAATACCTTTCATATACAATATCACTTTTAGAAGTAAACCCAAACAAAGACATTAATCATAAATAACAGTTTTCATTTTATCGTAAATCGACTTTGTTTTTCTTATTTAAGTAAATCTATACTTTCGGGGGAAGTGTAGTTAATCTAAGTAAAACTACTTAACGCTTCCTGCGCACATGTGTTAGCCGGAGTAGTGGGCACACGCTAGGCCCATTACAGCGCCTGTCTAGTCAAAGCACTGGTGTCCGGGCTGTCGTTGCGTCATGTTGACTAGAAGGTAGTTGTACAGAGGAACTGAACGCTGGATGGCGGGGCCAAAAGAGCCTCCGGGACCTGAGGAGC
>NW_008649369.1:4390-5939 GCF_000247585.1 Phytophthora nicotianae INRA-310 | reverse complement strand
TCTGTACAGCGAATTCTCGCCACTACGCTAAGTTAGCAAGAACGAAGCTGAGGGAGCTGTCTCTCATCGATATGGATATTGGTAAACAAGTATGTCTTACATTAATATGGTAGATCTTACTCTTTCACGCGTGTAAACTTACAACCCTTCGTCTAAACAGTATTCCCATACAAAAATACTGGGAACTTAGGAACTGAAAAACGAAAGGCGTAGCTTAGGGCATGTTCCTTCCCACGGGGTAGAGGCTCTTTTCGATCTTGTCCTTGACATTATCGAAGCTCTTCGATACTTCCCAGTTCTTGTGTTCGATGTATGGGTACGTTATCTTTAAGCTTTTGCGGACCTGAGATGAATCCTTGCCCGTAATAACCCAGTAGGGGATCTTGAGCTTCAAGAGGGCCAATCGAACAGTCTCTTTGAAGTCTCTTTCTTCGTTGGCGGCTCCATTCTTCTCGGCGCTTTCCTTTCTTAGGAATCTCTTCGAGTTCTCATTGGCCGTCTCTCCGGTGGTCAAAGGTCCAACTTCGAGTGTCTTGGAACTCGTCGCCGCAACAGTTGTAACGCCATAGGTAGTGAGTGCATGTAGTCCGATGATAGTCACGATGACAGCGCGCCACACCAGCATGATAGTAGTGGCAACGAACGTTGAGACTTTAGTACCTTTGCGCGAATCGCTCAATGCGCCCGGAGGTATTTAATTGCGAGCTGTCTTCTGTCCGCGTGCCGCACATCATCAGCCGCTTCAAGTAT
The DNA here is from genome assembly GCF_000247585.1 of Phytophthora nicotianae INRA-310. NCBI lineage: Eukaryota > Oomycota > Peronosporomycetes > Peronosporales > Peronosporaceae > Phytophthora > Phytophthora nicotianae. The sequence continues at coordinate 5,189 of NW_008649369.1, read as the reverse complement.
GTAAAAACGTAGACTCTTCACTGTACAGTGCTGTACCGGCATACAGAGGCTTTACTCACATGTCAAAAACGGCTTTCACTTGAAACAAATTGTTACACACGCACATACGAACTTCCCTCTAAGCTTATTTTGATACTAATTTGTAATACTACAGGATTTATGTTTGATACATAAGTTGACTAGATAATTAACATGCATAACCTGTTTGACTAGGACACTCAGACCAAAATTTAACTCTCCCAGAATCAAATTTAAGGGACCCCCCCTCTCCCCACAGTTAAATTACCAATTTTACTGTATTGGTATTTGTTTGGCATCCAGTACGTGTTTTGTCGATTTAATATTAGGGTTGTGGATTCTGAAAAAGTTCACACTGGCGAAAACGGTAAGCACGACTGTAAAACGCTGTAAACGTCTCTTTTCAGCCGTGAGAGCCTTGGTGAACCTGTCTCTCACTACCATTTCTTCACTAGTACATAATATCTACTAGATATTATCCTGACAGCACAGAACCGGACTGATGCGATGGAGCCGCTACTGCGTCATCCGCACCGTTGTGCTTTTACCAATAATATTAATATTAATAATAATATTTAGAAATGTAAAAATGACAAATCCTACATTAAATACGTATATTTTGAGCAAAACGTTTTGCTATCCGCTGGAATCCAGTGGCCCATCCAGTCTGGAGGGGCTATGGGAGCAGACTGATTTGTTCCACGACTTTCCCAGATGACACACGGACAGGAGAAATCCGCCCCGACCTGAAAAACATCCTTCACACAAAACAAAAATACAG
>NW_008649369.1:0-1300 GCF_000247585.1 Phytophthora nicotianae INRA-310 | reverse complement strand
CCCTTGACCTGCATTGTGATCAATGGCTTGTTCCCCCGTCACCAGAGTGACGGTTAGTGCGTGGTGTAGGCCGGTAGTGTCTTACATTGCACAGTCCTCTGGGCAGCACGGCTCTGGGCTAGTGCGTGCGTTGAGTTGTAAATAAAGAATAGTGTAGTGCACAATGTGTGGCCCACACAGGGGCATTTTGCTCCTTTTTATTATTAATAACTGCTATCTAATCGGTTAATAGACGTTAAGTACCCTACAAATCCTAAAAACCTCCTAAAAGACAACACTAGGTGCAGTACTGTACATGCAAGATGCATACAAATTATTCAAAAGGATGCTGTCAACAGAAATGTATGGAGATTGGCTGAAACGATCAAAGGGTACTAGGTAAACTATGAAAGCTTGTATCAAGTATCAGCTGTAACGGAGTTACCTCCGTTTACGATTCTAGACCTGATAAAGTCCCTCTCTTTTATTAAGGATTACTGGACGCTGACCTGACCGTTGTTTACGGGCAATGCGTTGGACACAAGAGCGTGTCCAGTTCGTAGGCCTGCAGTTAGTTTTAATTTTCAATTCACTCTACAATTTCCATCGTGAAGTACAAGTCCTCACCATGATTCCGTGACATCAGCTGTAGATCCGATTGCACGAAGGATATAGCCACTCATGGTTGATCACCCGCTTCAACTGTCTGTCTACTCAGCGGAATTCGCTAGTATGGTGATATCGAAGTAGCAAGTCTCGTATCCTACAAATATCGTAAATACTATGCGGTCACGACAAAACCTTACTGTTTGATTGAACGTGCTAAAGCCTCTCTCAACGGTTCATAGTGAAATACAGACAAGGCTAATAGCGGATGCGCTCTGCAAGTCGAATCAGTAGGTTGACGAAGATGTATCGAGGGGATTCTCCAAGTTCACTCTGCGGACATCGCTTCTTGTTTCGCAAAGATGAATTTATTTTTTCTTTGCGCCTTGATCTCCTTCTTTGCTGTCGGTTCGTATTTGATGCTTAGCGTAGCATAACTCGAACCGATTAATTTATGCGTGTCGCCAAATCACCAGCATGACAGAGCTCGTCGCGAATGTCCTTGTCGACGTACAAATTGATGCTTGGCAGACTGTCATACATCAAAGATCGCATGAAGGTTGTAGAGATTCGTACTCTTTTGTCTTCATCGTGATTGCCGTTTACTGCAATCTATGAATGCAGGTGCATCGACACTGACATCCCGGAGATTACCAGCTAACAGTACTACCATTTCGTCATAGCAACTGAGCCCAAGATGCTCAAGACACATGCT
>NW_008649368.1:4635-6295 GCF_000247585.1 Phytophthora nicotianae INRA-310 | reverse complement strand
ATGTATCTCGTAAGCCAACGACATGAGTACGAGTGACCAGCGATGAAGCTTGTCCGCAGTGTACTTTGGCACAGCAGAGGACACCGTCGTCGGCGCGAAAATGTAACGCAAGTTGCGATGGTCCGTAAAAAGACTGAACCTATCTGACCGACGAACGAGATAGTTCGCCCGCTTGCACGTCTCCACAATAGCGAACTCTTCTTTTTCCACAATCGCCCAGCGTTTCGCACCACCGGGAAATGCATCACTGAGCATCATGAGCGGTTCATCGTCGTGGTTCTCAAAATCTCGCTTTAACTGGTCATACAAGACTTGGGTGATGGCCGCCCCCCAATGTTCATCGCTCGCGTCCGTGAAAACACACAGACGTTTGACTGGGTCGGAATGAGCCAGCGTCAGCGCATTTGCCAGCGCATCTTTGCATTGTTGTAGCGCGGTGGCTTCAACGTCAGACCACCCAGCGTCCTGAAAAACAACTCGACGAACTTGTGACTTCTTGCGGCTCCCAGCAGATGCGTAAATCTTCTCCATGAAAACTGTCAAAGGACTGACCATCTTGTTGAATTCCGGTAGCGACGACCGCATCCAGTTTAGCGCCCAAATGAATTGCTGCAGTTCCTGACCAGTGGAAGGAGCCGACATTTGGCGCAATGCGGTAATCCGTGCGGGATCGTGACGAACTCCGTCCGCCGAGACGACACGGCCACACCACAACGCCTCTGTCATGAAGAACTTGCACTTCTTCGGGTTAGTTTTAGCCCCTTCTCTTCGCAAATAGTGAGAACTCGACGGAGAATCCGGAGCAACTCCTCTGGAGAATCGGCATACCCGAGTAAATCATCGATCCAGATGAGGAGACCGTTGTTGAAAAGGTCACCGAACATCGCTTGAACAGTTGATTGAACATACGCCACACTATTAGTTCCGCCCATCAGCACACGGGTAGGAGTAATAGCACCGTCCTCTGTCAGGATGAAATAAATTTCCTGGCATTCCTCCGCCACCGCGAATTGCCAGAAACCTTTAAAGAAATCCAGAGAAAAGTAATGTCGCATGCCTCGCAAACGATCAAACTCGACTTCGAGCATGGACATTGGCCAAACCACCGGCACCACGCGCTTGTCTGGCTCTCGGACGTCCACCGTCATCCGATGGTCCTCACCTTTAGGCACAACGTGGGGCGGCGAGCACCACTCGCTGGTAGGGTTCCGAAAACACAGTCCTGCATCCAAGAGCTACTTGATATGCTTGGCAAGAAAGTTTCGGTGCGCCATCGAGTAACGTCGCGCGCGACAGCGTGCCGGTGTCCCGCCAGGTTTGAGCTTAATGCGCATAGGAGCCATATCCACAGGAGGGTCGTCACCGAGCGCCATGTAGAACACATCGAGCTTTGCTGTGAGCAATTCTTCTACTTCGCGAAGAAAACTTATCGGTGCGCCATTCGCTTCGGCAGCGATGATACCTTCAGCGAGTGCAGCCATCGCCCGGTCAACGGCAGATGGGTCGCCACTTGGTACGGGGAAACACACTGAGTCTTCTGCTTCGCTCAGGTCTTGTTCTTCCGGTGTCAGTTCAACCTTGTGGACGTCAAATGCAAAACCCCCAGACTTGGAAGAAGTTAGGTTAATATCCCCGAGATCATACTCCGACTGAACTTGTA
>NW_008649368.1:0-555 GCF_000247585.1 Phytophthora nicotianae INRA-310 | reverse complement strand
ATAGCAAATGTCAGAGAAATATATCGTCGACACAAACACCTTATTACTTACCAGAACGAGTGGCCGCAGATCGCGGATACTGGCTACAAAACAGATCTTGTGGGCTGTGCTAGTCACAGGCTCAATTTGGCTGTTCAAGCGGATATGGAGGAAAGTAAGACAGACTTGGACATGGTTCACTCTTTGATGCTAAAGTTACGCACGCTTTCGCAGTCTGTCAAGCTACGGTAAGTTTTTGAGTTGCTTTTTTCAATTTTGCAAAGCTAATAATAATGTTTTTGAAGGCTAAGAACGCCTTTGCGACCTGTGATTCGACAGGACACTAGGTGGTCGTCGACTTTAGCATGTTGAAACGCTATTTTGAGCTCTTAGAGCACCTGGATATGAACGATGACACACTCGTTGAGTACCTGCAGCCGCCAGCCGCCAACCGTCGCCTTCGCGCCCTTTTAAAGGAGCTTAAAAAGGTGGAGTCAGTTGCGGAAGCCCTCGAAGGTGCAGAAGTCACGCTGTTAGACGTGCGCGTGTGGTTCGACGGGCTTCTTACCATCAAGC
>NW_008649367.1:4564-5958 GCF_000247585.1 Phytophthora nicotianae INRA-310 | reverse complement strand
TTGGTGACGCCGAGAAGCTGGGGTTGTGCCCAGATTGGCAGCATTTGCTACCAACCACTTCAAAACTTTAACGAGAATGCTCTGATAATGGTAGGCAACATCCCGGGCGAAGTTCATCTGCGGTACATCGTCCTCGCACGACACACGCGAGAACAGCGACCCGATGGCAAACGCGTGGACAAGTACATCTTGGCTGTCGCGGACTCGGCTGTTAACTTTCGGAACAGACAAGCTGAAGGAGAGCAGGAAAACGTGAAGTGGGTGCTGGAAGGGGGACTTTATATGACAATTACCGAAGTGAACGAGAATACGATTGACGTCGTGTTTGACCAGTGGTCTGAGTGCCTGAATGAGATGCACGGCCGAGAGCTCTACATCGACTGGATTCGATTTCCAGTACGAATCGAGCAGTACGTTTCTCCAGCAAGACTGCTGAGTTGGTAAGGGATTCTTGAATACATTTAGCTTGATGGGTTCTTCTTAAGTATTGACTCTTGTCTTCAGTACAATTTATACCGGGGGGAATGTAGGGAAGCTAGATACTGGGAGACAATTCAGGGATTATTGTGAAGTCAGCTTGCTCACCAGCGTTGCGTGAGAACAAGTTGCCCAGACTGGCCACCTTATAACGTGTTCCTTTGGCAAACCCGGCAGCAACTTTATAATACGGCGGGGATACCCTCGTAAAGTCGAGTAGGCGGGAGTGAGTCCATGTATACAGTTCACTTGACTTGACTTTTGTAAGGAGTTCGGAAAACCAACTCATCATTTCGAGGGCGTAATCATCGTTTGGTCCGCCTTGTGGTGCCGGAGCGATCTTAGTTGCTCCGCCTGCCCCCCAAGTCGTGGACAAGTCTGGCCGTGCTCATTCTTCTCACGACGACAGCCCCTCCCACTGCTCCCACGTCCAGCCGGAAGACTGTGACCCGTGTCCACGTTTGGTGTTTGCGGTCATTCCGGCCATGAACAAGTAGTGCGTTGTTGGGCGTGTCCACCATGACGGAAGCGAAAGATGGCGGGCATCTGCTGCAGATCCCAACATGACTGAAGCCGCACTAGCGGGACCGACCGTCTCGCTCATGACTCGAAGAAGAGCGTCGGTACCAGCGAAACCGGCAGAAGCAGTTGCTTCAAGCTCGAACTCGGCGTCGGCGTCCGAGGCAAAACAACGGAGTAAGGGCAGCGGGAACACTGCGAACAGCGAGAATGTTAGTGAAAGTAGCAATGCAGCACATGGTGGCGAGGCAAAAGCAGGAGGCAGCACTCCAGCTATCCACCAGAATCATCCGGAGAGTTTATGTCGGTATTCGAACAAGCGCTGCTACAACAAGCGAGCGGTGAAGAATAACTGCGAGTTGCACAAGTTTTGCGATAAACATCGCGATTCTGCGAAT
>NW_008649367.1:0-584 GCF_000247585.1 Phytophthora nicotianae INRA-310 | reverse complement strand
GATATCAATTTTCAAATCATATTGAAAGTGTTAAATGGAAGAAGAATCGAAAAGCAGTGCGCTGCCACGACTAGCAGCTCTAAGCAATACAATTGGTACTTGCGGAGCACAACTTGTAATGGTGAAAGCTACACGCGTCCGTTGGAGGTGAAACTGGTGGCTATCGAAAGGGGAAATTCGAGGTTTTGTTTAAGCCAATTAGACGATATAAACACGTAGTTTAGGCAGTGTTATTGGTTAAAATGTCTGAAACCTGCAATCATTATCAACCAGAGGAAGTAGGACTCTATAGTTAACTTACCGTTAGTAAATGCGGTTTGTAGACCGGTTCTGCATACATGGATGATACCACATAGAAGAAACAATTCAATCACGTTCTGAGTGGGTGACTGGACTAACACGTGAGTTATGCGCCAGAACGTGACGTGCACGTGACGGGGTACGTACCCAGTGTACCCAAGTTACATGAAGAGTGACCAGTCACTCTTGAAATACCCGGTACATGGTACCAGGGGCTCTAGGAGCCAATCATTGCATATCTACATTGCTTCATTATAGGTGACTTATTGTTTGTATTAGAAACT
>NW_008649366.1:4483-6015 GCF_000247585.1 Phytophthora nicotianae INRA-310 | reverse complement strand
AAAAAAAAATATGGCCAAATATATATTTATTTACAGAATGTACCAAAGCACGAAACCTGGATATAAAATCTAGAGGATTTTATATCCACAATATTTATAGAGCCGAAGACACGACATCGTATTGAACCCTTTTCGACCATTGTTCTGGGCTCTACAGAATAACAAAAAGGCCACTTCATCAAACGAATCTTATCATAGAGCTTATGCACACTGACCTACTTTAGCATATGATTTTGTTGAAAGCAAACAAGTGCAATCTGTGGCTGGGGCAGTTTTTATGAATTCTAAAACTCTTCCTTCGGTGCAAGCGAACGCTTCTAAGCACGTGAACGAGGAAAATACGCAGGCCCAAGCAAGTAAACACCAGAGGGGTCGCTGGCTCATGACAAAGCTAATCACGTGGTACATGTGAAGCTGCTGAAGGTACGCGGCAACTCTGCCAATTTGTCACCAAAGTCAAACGAATAATGAGACACAAATTTGGATTCAACGCAATGACAAAATGGTAAGCAAACGGACGGTAAATAACTGTGAAATTTGGTTCTGGAGCCATTATGCTTTCAGCGTCTCACGGTGGGCTCGGCACCACTTGGCGTGTCATGTATTACCACGGAGACAACACTGCCTCGCTCGTTTATTCATCTTTTTCTTCTTGAGTCTGTACTGCAAAGTCAGAAAATGGTGATGGCAAATCTCACGCTATACTACTAAAACGAATAGATAAAATGAAAGACGAGAAATATATGCATAAAGCTTGCCTTGATCCCGCGAATATGAAAGCAGATGATCTTGTCACGACTCCCGTACCGCAGTCGGAGTACATGCTACAACAGTGTCCGAGATGTGGCAAATCTCGTTATTATCTTTTCAGAGTTTGCTCACTGGCCCAAACAGCGGCTGAAGGCGCTGAAATAAGTTTTATATGCCCTACAATTCAGTGAACTTTGGTGGACGCGTCCCTCTGTGCAACAAATTACGACCAGGTAATTCTAGCACATGTGCCCAAACATGGCACATGCAATGTGTGATTGGTCAACTTCCATTGATCTTAATTCAAAACCAATACGCTTCCGATCAGGAATCCGTAAACGTCATACGCCACCAGACCGTGCAAGCCCGAATATTAGTACTTGAGACCGAACCCATTGCGGACCATGTGTTCACGATGTACGTAGTGAAGGCGTCCAAGTCAAAAGCAGATCTTCCGACCGAGTACATTGCGGACGAGGTGTTCACTACGTACGTGCCGGAGGTGGGCAGCGACGCAACGGTAAGGGAATAGCAATGCAGTGTATTGACTGATTTGACTTAACCTTCATTCAGCTTTGTCTAGCCGATACCAACCACTTAGTGTTAACATTGAGACGCTTTACCCGCAGCATGTGCGCTCTTACGGTAGCACATTCGTGCGCATGACAGAAATGTGTGGTTTTATCTCCAACATGCAATCGTCGTTGGCGATTGCCAGGCGCATACTAGCGTTGTGTTGTGATTCTACATTTCGCATCCTATCTGTCGTGGATACCTACCGC
>NW_008649366.1:0-1133 GCF_000247585.1 Phytophthora nicotianae INRA-310 | reverse complement strand
CTACACGCGAGGAGAAGGAGATGATGAGTGTGTGGTGTGCCTCTACGTGGACGACATGCTGATCGCGTCAAGGACGAAAGATATCATCGCATCGGTGAAGGCTGGTATCGGGGAAAAGTTCCGGAGCAAGGACCTCGGACGTGCAAGGTTCATTCTCGGGATCAAGATCGACTACAAGATGGAGAACAAGACTCTCAGCATCAACCAAAGAGCATACACCCTGTCAATCATCAAGAAGTTTGGACAAGAGAATGCAAAGCCATGTCTCTCTCCACTGGAACCTGGCGTGCAACTGACCAAGGCGGACGGTCCTGAGAATGAAGATGATAGGGTCAAGATGAAGCTGAAACCTTATCGATCGCTCGTGGGAAGCCTGATGTACCTGGCATGTGGGACGAGACCTGATATCGCCGTTGCTGTCGCAAAGTTGAGCCGTTTTCTCGAGAACCCCGGTCAGAAGCACTGGGACGCTGGCATTCGAGTCGTGAGATACCTGTTGAAGACCAAGGATCTCGGCATCACTTACAATGGACAACTTGGGATGCAGCTTGAAGCCTACTCGGATGCAGATTGGGCCGATAACCGTGACGACAGGCGCTCTGTCAGCGGAATGATGTTGATGGTCTGTGGTGCTCCTGTAGTATGGCATTCGGTTTTCTAGAAGACCGTTGCACTGAGTTCGACCGAAGCTGAGTACATGGCGCTAAGTGAGTGCGTTAAGGAGGTCTTTTGGATACGACTACTACTGAAGACATTGGGGCGGAGCAAGACGGACCTACGAAGATTTACGAAGAGAATCAAAGAGCGATGGCGTTGGCGAAGAATGTCGGCTACCAAGCACGCACCAAGCACATCGACATCCGCTACCATTTCATTCGAGAAAAGATTACAAGTGGTGAGGTGGAGCTCAAGTACGTTGACTCCAAGAATCAGCTCGCTGATTTCCTGACCAAGGGCCTGTCAACGAAGACCCTCCGCTACCTGCTCGAATGCAGCAATGTCACCGACATGCTCGAGTAGACTGCGAATTGAGCGGGGGTGTTGTGATTCTACATTTCGCATCCTATCTGTCGTGGATACCTACCGCGAAGCACGTGCCTGCTGTGGTGTTGTTGAAGGCGCGTGGCTCTCCG
>NW_008649365.1:3752-5997 GCF_000247585.1 Phytophthora nicotianae INRA-310 | reverse complement strand
GGTACAATTGACTTGGGCGGGTGTGATGTATACCACACTTGAGATCGCCATCGGTTTGGCCAGGTTTGACGTGGACCACACCAAGATCGCCATAATGCGTGGTAGTCGATCTTGATTGATTGGAACTGATAGCGCCCAGTCTCGGAATATTCTGAATCTGCTTCACCACAGAAACGTGTTCATTCTGCGATAAGAAACCGCACTGGTGCTGGCAAGGTCGAAGAGCAGGTTGCTGTGGCTCACAATCCCGCAGTCGCAGCCCTCGAATTGAACCGCGAACGCCAACATTTCGAAGTGTTCATGGTTACTCAGCATATAACGACGGATCTGGGCGAGAATGCTGTGACCACAGAAGTCACATATAGAGACGGGAACGGGAGCGCAAACGAAGGTGATGATAAAAATGAGGAGCTGACAGACGCAGAAATTATCGAGCAAGAGGTATGAATGTTGCGTTAGCTCTGATCTCTGTTTCACGAGGGATTCCATATCATCTTCTTTTCCCATAACAAGAGGAGTAGAAAGTATTCTTTTCCAGAAAAGAGAGCGTAGCTTCTAAACGTTTAAATGTCTTTGGTCTGAAAAGAACGCGTTAAAAACGTTTAAAACAGCGTTATTTTTTCATCATAGAAAACGTACCAATCCTTAAGCTTCAGAACAGTTTGTATGGTATTTGTAGAATGCTGTGCGGTTTGCATTTTGAAAAAAACAAACCCTACTAATCGGTTTGAAAAGGGTGATAAAGTCCATTCAGTAACATGTGACAAGTTTCCGCTACGAAGTGAAATCCTTTTGTTGAAAGCCACCCCTCGCGGCGACAATGTTACTGAATTTTGTAGCTACAACATCGCCAGTGTATCACCACGGCGCTCATTAAGTCCGCGCTGCGGCTACAAAATGCATAATACGCTGTAATATACAAATACAAGGCGTCTTATTTTTGTTTAACTCCCCGGTATTAAACATGTGGCGGGGCATCAAACTGCTTCAACTAGAACATGTAATAGGAACACCGGACCACGAACCAATGTACGTGGAGCATGAACGCGAGCAGATGCTTTCAGAAAGACGTAAATTTGAAAAAAACCGTAATCAGACCCACGGCGCAGCAACATTTATTTTTAACGCCACCCGCCTACGTCATTTTCGGTCCCAGAAACCCGTCAGGGGGGGGGGGGGCATGGGAAAGCCAAACGGAAATTCCCGTACAGTCAACAGCATGGTCGATATTAGAGGACCGTGCGCGTACGATCGCTGCGAGGCTCTGGCTGACGAGGAGCTGGTCGTGGAGCCCTGCACGGTGTGTTAGAAGGGTGTTCATCATTTCTGCTCTAACATTTTACTCGACGGCGGGCTAGAAGCACGTGTGTGCTCTATTACCTGCCGTGATCCGTGTTCGAAGACGCCAGCTCAAGCAGGGGGATCCATTTGAGCCAATCCGATCAGAAACTACCTCCGGGGCAACAAAGCACAAAACGCTCTACAGAGAGCAAACCTAACGTGGGATCTAAGAGGGCAAAGCAAGTACGTGGTAGACGATCGAAAACAGCAAGGGATACTGTCAGAGCACCATCAACAGCCATCACGTCTAAGAATGATCGAAATACCAGGCCCACACCGCATTGTCAATCTCGTAAGGAGCGAGTCCTTGTCGTTCAGTATTTTAAACCACAAGCAAGCGGTGGGATTGCACTGATCAATGTCAATCCGCAAGAACATGAAGATGCGCCCGCAATTCGGTGTGAAGGAATTGAGAACAAGCGTCGTGTTAGCCCTAAGAACTCCGAGAGGCTTGACATGCGATTCAGTGCCTCAGATGATGATGCAGCTCTCTCCCAGAACGAACATGCTGTGGTATTTCGGGGTTATACTGAAGCCGCAAGCGAAAGCAATGATGAAGATGAAAGGGGTGAGCTGAAATGGTCCGAGGATACTGCGCAAGCGAAAACCCAACAAAAAAGCACCAAAACGTCAGACAGCAAGAAGCCCAACAAGACGACGAAGATTTTTTTTTCACGCAAGAGGCTGATCTAGCGCTTTGAAGAAGATGCTAAACCTCGAACCTTACGCTGCTGGCCATGGAAAACAGGCATAGCGTTACCACCAAGTCACTGGCAACTTGAGCGAACATCTCAAGGTGAAATTGAACGATCGTACGATGAAGGAACGGTTGAAATTGCTAGTCGCTGATTTCAAAAGCGAAGACCAGTCTTGCCGAAAGAAGTTTGGGGTTTCTGAGACGTAC
>NW_008649365.1:0-1422 GCF_000247585.1 Phytophthora nicotianae INRA-310 | reverse complement strand
AGCGTTCGTGGCTTGAGCAACTTGAATGTAGCCACTTCAGCGATTACTTGGAAATCGCTACACCACAACTGCCCCTGTCGCAATGGGAGCCACAGAAATGGTAACCGTTGTGACACTCATGTTGCTCCATAATCCACAGCATGTCATGCGCGTCGAATGATACCATGCATGATAGCTTCATGGGGCACTTCGCCGTCTGCAGGAATGACGCACCTTTCGCCACATGCGTACACCTCTGTGCTCCGGCGATGTAACTAGAGGCACTACCGAGGGTTCATCGAGTTTGTGCGTGCCCACAGAGTCAAACGCACCTACCACCGAGTTCTTAATGCGCACGGCGTGTCCACGGTCTTTCAACCATTCTTTCACGCGCCATACCTCGGGTGTGATGTAGTTTCCGCTCGCAACGATCGTGATTTATCTTCTGACGCAATGCGATCCATCGCTGTTGTCGTCTCTACCTTATCGGCACGCAGCGCAATATCTTGACGCTAGCGACGAGTGTTCCACCGCATCAGCAATCTCCCCATCGCAAGTATGCCCAACGATATTCTGGTCAAGAATATGCCCCGTGAGTATCCATCATGAGAGGTAATACTGATCGATGGCGCTATCCAGACGATTGAATCCTCGCCGCCAAGCCTATCACGTACATCGGTGACGCAGCAACCTTCTGGACGCGTCACTGAGCGTTCATCTTCCACGGTAGCTGTTTTGCATGCGTTAATGTTGTTCCTTTTCAATCCATATCCCACAGCGTAATCAAGTTCACGTAATTCACCAAATCCATATGCAGAATGTTGATGCAGTAGCTCCTTTCGTCTGTTACCACAGGCTGCAGTGCCCTGTGGACAGTTCACACACCATACAGTCGCACTAGGGTTTGCCGAAGACTTGAGTCATCAGTGGCCGTCGCTCACGCGTCTTGGCACACATATAATCATATAATAGCCCACAGCATAACAAGTTTGACGGTGATTCCCAAGTTGGCTCGTCACAGCCGACCAACTTGACCTTAAACTCTCGCATACAGCGCTCGGAGCTCGCCGACACCGCTGTACGGTCGTCGAGGATGGACTCCGCTTGACGCATCGTGCGGAATGGTCCATGCCATGGTCTGTGCTGTCTCCTTGCCAGATCTGGTTTTCCGCGTTCCATGTAAGGCCACACTCTTCTCCCAGTGTAAAAGCGAGGCCTCGGTGGTGCCCCTACAGCATCAACTGGTCCCAGGGAAGCTCCTGGGTAGTCTGACGATGGTTCATCTACGGCGTTGTCGGTTTTCCTAGTGCTCGCTTGACTTCGAGGTATCTCTGCAATATTACCACAAGCACCCGAAATGTCGTCTTGAATGCATTTTCGGCAGCTTCCAGCTGACAATCGTCGCTACCGGTCAGATCACGTTCACAATGCTCCAAATTACGT
>NW_008649364.1:9550-10491 GCF_000247585.1 Phytophthora nicotianae INRA-310 | reverse complement strand
CTTGCCTGAAAGAGCTGGTTATCGATGTCTGGGTAGTTTTAGCGTCTTGTTCACAGCGGAGTTGATCCCGTACGCGTAGTTGTAGCTTTCGGAGATCTCTCAGCAGTTTTGCATCAAGGTCCTGGTGCTCTAGAAGCATGAAAATGACACTCCGTATTGCATCCATTTTCTCTTGTGTAGTGTGTAGGTGTCACTCTGAACGGACGCAGTATCGGCATCATCATCAGGTTCATCCCACGCTCTATCAATAAACGGCAAACCAGTCGAGTCACTTAGCAGCTCTTTTTTCGTTAGGGACTCCATTGCAGTATCCCTATCAGCACCATTGCAAACGAAATCGTCGATGTTCATTGGATCTCGAACTCGGTGACGGTTCAAGCAGTCAATAATCTCGTCGTTCAGTTATCCGCCTCCCGTCGAGAGCGACGGTTTGATGTCATCCGAGGCACGATCTTAGTGTGTCGAAAGCAGGTTAAGACAAGATCACCGGCCTCGGCACGACCCAGCTCGCGCCAGCACGATTTCATCCACCCCTTTGCTAAGAACTGATCTACGTCGTAGATATCACGATTAAGATCTTCTTCTTCTTTGTCAAGCGCCTGTTGTAGTTGTCTGCGTCGCTAAGATAGCGTTCTTCAGAATTGTCGAAATAGTAGCTTGTGCATGGCGTATGACTAAAGCAAATTCTTTCTGCGTTTTATCGGCCAATTGATTCTATGTCAGCGATGGATGCTCTTCTCGCCATTGGCAGGCACGCTTCTTTTGCTCATAGTTGCGGTTCCCCACGTGGTTCTGCTTCCTGTTTATTAGAAAGTAGCTTGATGTCGGGAAGCAAAAATTCGCGACAAATCTACCTTAAGTCCTTGAGCTTAATATACCAGAGGGAAAGCTTGTTTCATAATGGACGCCAGAAAGGATGTCCGTTGCATAACAGACGATAC
>NW_008649364.1:6053-6650 GCF_000247585.1 Phytophthora nicotianae INRA-310 | reverse complement strand
GTAACAAATAACGTTGCACAAATCATTGGCGCTGCTTTGCAGCAACGTTATCTCATACATCTATCGCTCTACTAGTTTTATTTTGGAAGCAAAATGCTGGAGAATTCTATTTTGGTATCACGAGCATCTTCTTCAACGCCTTGCTCTGTTGCGTAGATCAACGACCTACACATGATGAGCAATAAAAGGCGAAACCGGAGCATTATAACGTAGTCAGCCGTAGCGGTGTCCATTTAGAATCCTCTAGTAGATAAGTGAACAGAGGTGTACACCGCATTAATCGCAGCTGCCACCATCAGGTACTTTCGGACGCGAAGCCCAGTGTTTGGTAGGTACGAGCGCTGGAAATTCCACTGCCTGTGTTGTAACCGATCTTGTGCTTTCGTCCAATGACAGAAGAAATGGCATTACGCAGCGGTTTCAGCGCAACTGAATAATATAAGCTCATGGACCCTCTGCGGCATAGCCGTGACTTGTTGCACCATATTTAAGGGCGATTCGAGAATATAGCAGTCCAAACTGCTGCTGCTAGCCTTAGCAAGAACACCGTGTAAACTAAAGAGCGGTCGTTGGCTAGAACTTACATGCCTTCTAAGC
>NW_008649364.1:2200-4673 GCF_000247585.1 Phytophthora nicotianae INRA-310 | reverse complement strand
ATACATGGATACTTTTCCAAGATGCCCTCACATGGTTTAGTCACGGTGTGTTAAGTGCCCACTCATTGATGTCGCAAATGGCGACATTAAGTCCTGGGATACTTCACCGCCATATACCGAGGTATAGCAGCGATCGCAGACCAAATCTGTTTGAACTTCTCCCAGGGGATGCGGAATATTCAAATGAACCGCAGGATTGGTTTTTGGGCCACGAGGATATTTATTTCCATGCGTGGATGTCGTGTCTACCTCTGCAACATCGCCGCTATCTTCAACTGCTAGGCGATTAGTCAAGTATTTGCTGCGAGTTTATGATCTATCTAGCTACCCTAACGATATCTGCGATAGCGTCGACTTTTTGTAGACAAAATACGTAGCAGAGCAAAACCAGACAGACGTCCTCGGCTGGAGTAGGTCCTGATAATACGTTTGTATGTTCAGCAGTATTGACGTTGTTCGCAACCTCAACTGCATACCACCTTGCGTAGTAGGTGGTGCTTACGTTGTTGAATGCGATGACATCGAATCGTCCGACACCGATTTTATATTACTTTGAGCCTTGATGTCACTGTTTATTGACGTTTCATCATCAATTGTATCATCCACCTGCAATTTTTCCATCTCCTTCATTATATTAGCGCGATCTTGCAGCTAATTGAGTCTACATCCTAAAACGCTTTTCTGAGGCACCTAACTCAACATCACTGTTGGCTGCAGCTCCAGCATTCTCCACGCCTTTCCAACAATGGATTTCCACTTCCCAACGCTATGCAAAACTTTACTCTAGATAAACGTTGCAGATGATTCAAGACAGGCTCCAAACTTGTCTCTGTCATTTTGTGTTTTTCCTCCTCCGACAGTTCCACCAGTTTACTACTTTCTCGTCGACAGAGCCGCACATAGTCAACACGAGATACTGAAGGCTGTACATGATTTGACCGATTCTCGTAACGTCGGATTTGCTGGTTGACGTTGCAGAAGTTGCTATAGGCGGTTGATTCTTAATCGGATGGAGCTGGTGACTGAGCTAATTGCAAGCGCGCCATTTTCAATAGGTCCGTAGGTTTTGCACGCTTCGGTCATGCTCCAGCGCGCCGAATCGTCATGGCGGGCAATTCTTCAAAGTCATGCCCGTGTCGACACACATACGTGACGTGGCGACAGACCAGACTTTGGCTGGTAGTAATAGATCACGTACAAGCCCACTCAATTGCGTTGCATATGAGTAGCCTTCCTTCCTCAAACTCGAAACACCAACTTTTTGTCTTCAGTGTGATGCGCTTTTCATTGCTATCATGCATCGATCTCATTGGCATCGAACCTTAGCCCGCCCACAGTCGCTCATTAGTGCGGAAGTCAAAACGGCAGGAACGGTATCAGGATTACGCGACATGGCGTTGTGTTGATGGAGTGCTTGCAAAAGTTGGTGGGCAATGTTGGGTTGGCGTTTGAGTATACTACCAACTGCCTGACCTACTGCGGTTTTCTTTTGCATCAGTTATTATAAAATAATGCCAGATTGATTCAATCCAATTTGTGGTCGTGTTACCGACTGTAAACACCTTGTCGTGCAAAGAGTTTCTCCTCATATCTCGATAAATCTTCCAGTTCTCACCCAAATTCTGGCGAACCCTTTACAGCCACCTTGGCGGAAAGCACAGAACGCATTGTAAGTGCGGGCAAATACGTAGCTGACTTACTATCATCGAAGAAAAAGGATACCCGGTAGGACATGGTTGCACTTGTTTCTTTAAGAAAAAAACTATTAATATGGACCACACTTGAAATCGGGAAATCAGTTGCTTACCAGTTAAATGAGTACTACCACGCGTACGTGAGAGAATCAAATCTTATGGGCTCTCCCTGAGGACGTTTGAAAAAAACTATAATCTTACAGTGTAATTTGTGTTTAAAAAATCTGCGAGCTCCTCTCGGACTGGTATAATAGCGTTTATTTTATCGTGATGGTATTTCTTCACACCACAGTATACACAGTAGTAGTATAAAGCTCTGCTCTCGCATAAGGCTGTTACCCCCCCCCCCCCTTACACGTGCTTATTAATACATTGAGGTTAGCGTTGCTGCTACTGTTGGGTAGAACCTGTATAACGTTGATTCTATAACGTTGTTCGACACACGACGACGTGCGTATCTTGTGCGCCACGTTTATTGTATCCGATTAACTGTTTGAAAGCAGAACGTGGTTTCCAACACCAGATCACAATGTTGAACGTCCGAAAATGATTAAGGTGAAAGCAAAATGAAGAGGGATATTATCGTCATCGACCTTACCAAATTGCGACGAATAACCGAGCATAAATTGCACGCATCAGGAAACAAGACATAGCATTGACTAAATCGGTAACGCAGCATGTGTTACCTATCGTTGCATGGTAACAAATAACGTTGCACAAATCATTGGCGCTGCTTTGCAGCAACGTTATCTCATACATCTATCGCTCTACTAGTTTTA
>NW_008649364.1:0-2100 GCF_000247585.1 Phytophthora nicotianae INRA-310 | reverse complement strand
AAATCTACCTTAAGTCCTTGAGCTTAATATACCAGAGGGAAAGCTTGTTTCATAATGGACGCCAGAAAGGATGTCCGTTGCATAACAGACGATACACATGCCTACAAAAGTACTGCTCTCCTCTCGAATCTGTTTACTGCTATACCTGATACGAGTTGGTGTCCACCGCTGCTATCAGGTATGCCAGATTAATCTGTATTCCATTGCCCTTTTTTTTTTTTAACGTACTGGCCCTATTAAAATTAGCTCCAGTAAGTTGCATGTAGTAGTAGTTCTTGCTTATCAAACATTAAATAATCCTTTTTGCCGAATCAGATCCGGTCTGATTTTGAGAATTTCCCGTTTTCACTAATAATTATGATACTTATCAGAATCAGCCCGGATCTGATTCGGCAACCACTAACCCTATACAAATTCTTGACTGTCGCTGTATTGAAGGATAGAAATTGCCATTTGTAAGCAATCGTAAGAAAAATTGCCTCTCATATATCTGCAATACAAATAGCAACGATAATCACCCGGCGTTGGGGTACCTTGAGAATGGATCCAGTTCTGCTGTCACCCAGACTGCCGATGTGGTGAGTTCACCAGAGCTGGGCGCGCAAGTGAGGTCCACGACATCCGGGCTTGTGTAGCTGGCCATACGGTCAGCTGCTGTTTGCTCTGGAAATCGTCATGTCCAACTTATAGAGAGATCAATAGCTCTTCTGTGATAATGTAGCTGTAGCGATAGGAAGCCGTCACACACCGTGATATCTCGTTTACACGCCTCGACCTCCCGCGCAGTGTCTGCCCATTCATAATACATGGATACTTTTCCAAGATGCCCTCACATGGTTTAGTCACGGTGTGTTAAGTGCCCACTCATTGATGTCGCAAATGGCGACATTAAGTCCTGGGATACTTCACCGCCATATACCAAGGTATAGCAGCGATCGCAGACCAAATCTGTTTGAACTTCTCCCAGGGGATGCGGAATATTCAAATGAACCGCAGGATTGGTTTTTGGGCCACGAGGATATTTATTTCCATGCGTGGATGTCGTGTCTACCTCTGCAACATCGCCGCTATCTTCAACTGCTAGGCGATTAGTCAAGTATTTGCTGCGAGTTTATGATCTATCTAGCTACCCTAACGATATCTGCGATAGCGTCGACTTTTTGTAGACAAAATACGTAGCAGAGCAAAACCAGACAGACGTCCTCGGCTGGAGTAGGTCCTGATAATACGTTTGTATGTTCAGCAGTATTGACGTTGTTCGCAACCTCAACTGCATACCACCTTGCGTAGTAGGTGGTGCTTACGTTGTTGAATGCGATGACATCGAATCGTCCGACACCGATTTTATATTACTTTGAGCCTTGATGTCACTGTTTATTGACGTTTCATCATCAATTGTATCATCCACCTGCAATTTTTCCATCTCCTTCATTATATTAGCGCGATCTTGCAGCTAATTGAGTCTACATCCTAAAACGCTTTTCTGAGGCACCTAACTCAACATCACTGTTGGCTGCAGCTCCAGCATTCTCCACGCCTTTCCAACAATGGATTTCCACTTCCCAACGCTATGCAAAACTTTACTCTAGATAAACGTTGCAGATGATTCAAGACAGGCTCCAAACTTGTCTCTGTCATTTTGTGTTTTTCCTCCTCCGACAGTTCCACCAGTTTACTACTTTCTCGTCGACAGAGCCGCACATAGTCAACACGAGATACTGAAGGCTGTACATGATTTGACCGATTCTCGTAACGTCGGATTTGCTGGTTGACGTTGCAGAAGTTGCTATAGGCGGTTGATTCTTAATCGGATGGAGCTGGTGACTGAGCTAATTGCAAGCGCGCCATTTTCAATAGGTCCGTAGGTTTTGCACGCTTCGGTCATGCTCCAGCGCGCCGAATCGTCATGGCGGGCAATTCTTCAAAGTCATGCCCGTGTCGACACACATACGTGACGTGGCGACAGACCAGACTTTGGCTGGTAGTAATAGATCACGTACAAGCCCACTCAATTGCGTTGCATATGAGTAGCCTTCCTTCCTCAAACTCGAAACACCAACTTTTTGTCTTCAGTGTGATGCGCTTTTCATTGCTATCATG
>NW_008649363.1:4196-5931 GCF_000247585.1 Phytophthora nicotianae INRA-310 | reverse complement strand
CACCAGAACGGGTATGGCGTCGCTGGGTTTGCGCTCAGCGAATTCGTACAACGACTTGGTGGACGTGTATAGTGGCTCATTCTGTCGGATGTGTTACACGTACGCTTGCCACGAGCATGGTGGTGACCATCCACTGCCAGTCAGGCGAGTCGATCCTGTGTACCCTCGAGTTCGATTGTCATCGGACGATAACGTGGTTTGTGTTGGCAACGAGGTAACCAGTGGTCGTGATGACTTAAACCGTAAGGTAGCTGTGTCAAACGTGAGCAAAAAGCACCAGATCGGCGTGGCAAGTGATGCGGACATGAGCGTCGGAGACACTAAGCCTTATTAGCGACAACGCCAGCCCAAGGCGATGGCTGACCCGTCAGAGTATGTCGATGCGTCGCACATCTCGCTAACGGCAGCAGAGATGCACTCGTTTCTCTCTGCGGGTAGCGCATGCAGCAAACTGTGCTGGGAGAATGATGACCCCGTCAATGTGAACTCCAATCGTACAATGTTGCCAGCAGCAGCAGAGCTGGGTGTAGTTCGAAAGCTCCGAGAAATGATGGGTGACAACTCGTGTTTACTGTCAGCTATCGTCGGCTCGGCCTTGTGCAGTGACGCACATGAGTTGATCAAACAAGACTCCGGCCGTCGTGTGCGCAATTGGAACCAAGGACGTAGGTCAGGTGGAAAGAATCACGAGCTACTGCAGCGGACACGTAACCAGCGGCTCCAGGACCGGGGCACAGAGAACCACGAGTACGAGCCATGCATGCATGAGGGCATGTGCGACTCGACAGGCTGCTCGTGCATGAAGCGTGATCGCATGTGCGAGAAGGCGTGCTCCTGCTCTCGCGAGTGTCCTAATAGGTGCGTAGAGACAAAAAAAAAAAACACCTTCGTTGACGACGAACAATCTTATTATGGGAATTTGTGTCTTGGCAGGTCTGAAGGTTGCAATTGCTCGCCTGTAGATGTGCGATCTCGATGTGTGGCAATGTCAACGTCATCCGTAGCAAGCACAAACGACTAGGTATGAGTTTCTCCCCGATCCACGGATACGGAATGTTCGCGCGAGAGACGATCTCGGCAACCGAATTTGTGTACCAAATTCGGCCTGTTCTGTCGCAGAACGATGCGGAGCGCCACGGACTGATTTATAACAAGATGGAAATGAGTTATTTGTTTGATCTGAATGCAGACGCCGTGCTGGACGCGCTACGCAGCGGCAACAAGAACAAGTTCATCAACCACGAGGGTGATTCACCGAACGAAGGTGATGAGCGTGTGTGGTGTGCACCACATCACCATGTGGGCGTTGCAGGATATCGCTGTTGGTGAGGAGCTGGTTTTCGACTACGGCTACAAGCGAAGTGTCGGTCCAGATTGGAGTCAAAGCCGAGCGGCATCGAACAGTTCCGGATAACGAAAGAACTGGGAGTCGATGCGAACGATGCTTGGTGGTCGATGTGAGTAGATGAATGGAAATTTCAATATATGCTGTGTCAGCGAATCACGAAGATGTCATTGAGCAACAACTACCAGATTCTTTGATTTTTCTGTGATTGGTGGATCATCTACATAAGTTGCGTTGCAAGAAGTTAAAATAAAAACAATAACATGGTCGATTCCTTTTTTTCTGATGTAAATTCAAACTATGCTCTGAACAAACGTCGGTCGTCTAAGCCGCCAACACTACTACCAAAACTGCATGCCGACAGTTATCGCCCTATTACGTGATTGTCAC
>NW_008649363.1:0-626 GCF_000247585.1 Phytophthora nicotianae INRA-310 | reverse complement strand
CCACCGACACAACGCACAAAACTACAAGATAGTTCTTCATCACCGTACCCACCTTCCGATGTAGCACTTAGCAAGAAGGTTGGTGACGCCAGCAATTCCAGTAAAACCGAAGAACAGCCCGAAGAGAAAGTTGCAGCCATTCCAATCCGCGCAGTTAATATTATAAATGTCCCTAAACCGCAGCGTCGCGGAAACTCCAGGGTGACAACAAAGCAGCTTCGGCAAACCAAACTCAATCGTAACCAATATCGGCTTGCTGTTCACAAGTATCCGACTGGTCTCACTGTGTCGTTAAACCAGCTTCTGGTATGACGTCGAACTTGAAATTTGTGCTGGAGATGTTAGACAAGTATCCCGTTCAACTTGAAGACCCTTATCTGCGATCACGCAATATTGAGTGCCAGTGGGAAGCACTGCGGCCAAAGGATTACATGCATAACTTCGTAATCCCTGTTGACCTCACGCGTTCATTTCAGGCAGCGGTCACAACTGCAAAGCAGGAACAGCGCAGACCAAATGATCTCCAAGAAAGTGTGAAAAACCAAGGTTTCGTGCTCGATGTTGTGGCTACAGTCGATCCAAAGTTGTGGACGCTGTTGGTGAGGAACTGGTTTTCGACTACGGCT
>NW_008649362.1:4575-5994 GCF_000247585.1 Phytophthora nicotianae INRA-310 | reverse complement strand
CCTCCGACTACTTGCAACGTTGACCAACGCTCAGCACTATGCTCACTGCGCCAAAATTTCAGAGCTCATCCGGGCGCTCGCGCACGGCCTTGTTCATTGAACACACACGAAACGAACTGTAACGAATCAATGATGACCTAATTTTTGTACAACATAAAAAGGCTCATTGATATATTTTGGTCACAAAATAAATTTATTTAATTTTGTTTTAGCAAGCGACGGATAAATACTTGGAACCGATGTTTTTTTGTGCTGATAATACTGGGTGCTTCCTGAAATCACATTTTATATTTGCGACACACATTTGTTTATTTTTTGGCGCATTTATGACGCGATTATGCTCGTCGTTGCTGGCTCGACAGTGCGAACAAACACAAATTTAGTTGCTAGATTAGGGACAATTATGGTGCTGCAACCGATTCACTCTCCAGCCGAAACCCTCTCCTTTCTTATACCAAAGTGTCACTTCGTAACCATCCCTTTCAAGCCGATGTCCGTGTCATCAACGCCACCGCCTCCATTGACTCCTCGTGCGCCCCGTCGAGATCGTGTTGCCGCACCTAGTGGACGCGGTACAGGCTTCGGTGCTGACGAGCTGACGAGCTTCCTGAAAGCGCTAGAAGAACATCTACCACTGGGGCGCGACGAGTTGGAACTGGTTCTTTCTATCCACATCCGGAGTTTCAGCGCCAACAACCACACGGTCGACTCATTACGAAGGAAGTTCGCTGCTTTATGCCGCCCCCGCATACCTACTGGTAATCCTACATGCCGTAACAGGGCGGGAAGGCTGAGGGGGGGGGGCAGCATTTTTTTTTTTTAAATAAAAGGAGTGTTCTTCACCACCAATAAAACGCATTGCTACACGGTCCAACCGGTAGCCGTATGCTGTCGCTTCACCCCTAACCACCTACAGTCCCCCCAGTATTTCACCAGCTTACCTGTAAGCCGACGATAAACGCGAAGGTACCATCACGCTGTGCTTAACTTTTAGTTAATAAGTATAAGTGTTTTCACTTGGTCCAGATTTCGAACGGCTTTACTATAGCTCTGCACTATTATAACCTTTAGTTTTGTATTCCGAAAAATTGGATAAGATGTCATGGTATAATCACTCTAGTTGCAATCTCAAGTACGTCACAAAATAAGCATCACAAAAAATGCTCCGCTGTAGGGTCTCTTTCTCGAATAGTACGCATAAAAATTGTGATTTCAGAAGTCACCCACTACAGTCATTAAAATACCGCTATACTATTGAACTAACATTTGCACGTGGATGGCAAAGGTCTGTGGGTTTTGGTGAAAATTGGTTGCAGGCTGGTGAGACCGCTTATTCGCAATTCTTCGGTCTATTATTTCGAAACATTATTTGAAGTCGAAATTGACTTGATAACGTTAATCGTACAGGCTAATTTTTTT
>NW_008649362.1:0-1577 GCF_000247585.1 Phytophthora nicotianae INRA-310 | reverse complement strand
CCGTCAAGCGAATGTGCTGACGGGGTCGAGTCCCTCCGCTTCGAGACTTGCGATTCTTCCAGCCGTGTGTACAGATGTACACTCTCTGGTAGAGATCGCACATTTCAGGAAGCAATAGAGAGTCGTCATCTGCTTTCTTGGTCTTCTTCAAACGTCTTAGCCTTTCAGCATGAGAAATGGCCTCTTTAACTGGGAGAATATGGTGGATACTATCGCAATACTGAGTTAAATACTGCTGCCAGGCCTCCCAGGACTGATGCCAACGGAAGGCGGCTCAACAGCCACCGAATTATCGCGAGAACTGCTCTCCATGTCATCAACTGACTCCACAGACGCCAATTCAGAACCATGTGTGTTTTCCCATCGCCACCTGGTGTATTGCACAGTCATCTCATTGTCGTCTTCACCGGCGTGTTCATCGTCGTGATCAGTCAATGGGCGCGGCGCGTCGCTTGCCGCGTCAACACCGCTTTCGACGCTTCCAGACGCTTCTTTCTCCACTTCTTGCCCACCAGAATCTCCACAAAGCAACACCTCACGCACCTCCTTACCATCCGACGCTTGCGAAAAAAACAACGATGTGTGCACATTGTGTGTGCCCCTCTCTGGCGAAATATGCCCACTTTTGGCGCCCAAAACGGAGGATCGTAATGTTGTCGTTCACTAGGTTTATATACTAAGGAAAACAAGTCCACTAGGCTCCAAACCACCAGCATATCGACTGCACTACCACAACAATTTTCACCATCACAGACCCCTACATGTACCACATAAGAGGATGAAGAGACCTGTGCCCTATGGTGCATGGAGGTGGGTCTTATCAACAAGCGGAAATTGTGCCCAAGCTCCGGTAGCCTCATGAAGCCTTTGGTGCCTGAGATTTAATAAGGACTAATTTGGGAACTCTTTGATGTGCACTACTACTTTTAGCGCATACAAATGTCAAATGAGTGTCCTTTTAAAATCATGATTTAGTATAGATGACTCCACTTTTACTAACCCACCCATGTAAATTCAACGAGAATTATAAATTCTAACAGGATAGACCAATAACTGGCTACGTAGTGTAGACCGAGGCTGCCAGTAACGCTTCTTTTGCAGATATATTGCCAGTAGTTACTGGAGCTCGGTCCTTGCTATTTTAAATACTATGCCTGGACGGGCTTCGTCGCAACTACTATTATATCAGCGCGGATGTAGCAGTACAGATCTATTCATTAGTCCGCGCTGAAGACGAAGGGCGTGAATCACCGCCACCCTTTTTGAGAACACGAGCCACACAAAGACAGCAATCTTCACCCTACTTCAGAGCGCACACAGCGAAGCCCGCGAGCGTCTTCGCCCGTGCCAAGATATCATCCATTAAGCGAGCGAGCGTCCATGCCGCTGCCAGCATAGTCTATTTGAAGACGGCGAGCGTCATCGCCACTACCAACAGAGCCTTCCGGGCGACAGTCAGTGTCGTCACCGATATCAGCAGATCTTACATGAAGGCACTAAGCCTGTGAGCGTATTCGCCGCTACCAAGTGGTCTGCATGAAGATGAGGAGTATCGACGCCGTTTGTCGTAGGAAATT
>NW_008649361.1:4305-6267 GCF_000247585.1 Phytophthora nicotianae INRA-310 | reverse complement strand
TTTTTTGCTTGTGTAATGGAACGGCAGGCCATTGCAGGTTGCTTGGAAATGTCGATACCGTGAATTTCACTCATTGTCTTTACTACCCGCGCTAGTGAAGTGCTATGACCAGGAAGAATAGCTCCACGAAAACCAGGATGCTCCAACAGAAACTCAGTAGTCATTACAGCAATCCCAGGGCAAAGTTGCGCGTGGTTTAGCTCCATTTTAGAGATATATCATGATCCACTTGGAATATGTGAGAGTTTACTTGTAGGCTTTTTCCGCCGCTGCATGGTCGCTTCTTCAGTAATTTTCGATTGACGTTTGCGTGACAAAGCTATGAACCAGTTACAACCGTTTTTGTGCTCAGAACACAGCCATTTTACGTGGGTTCCACCACCTCCTTTCTTCCTCTCGACTTTTTGTTGATGTTAAAGGCGTAGTGTTTGATATAAGAACCTGCCGTCTCCAAACTCACAAAGTGTATGTGCTGCTCAGGTTCTGCATATCCAAAGCGAGGTTTCAGATCAAACTTGTGCACCTTACCCTCTGAGGAACTCATCCTAACCGGCGAAAGCTTATGTCTGCAGTTGTTGGTTTTTCTACCAACCTTCGTACTAACAAAAGGTTTATACTGGGAATACCTCAGAATGAGTACCCAAACAGGATTAATTTTAACTAGTGCAAATATAGAGAGACCTCGCCGTTTTATTCTGGCCAATCGGATTCATTGTATCTTCTTCTGATAAAGTGATCGTTCGTTGTATCATTCTCCTGATAAATATCCCCGGCGATTCTTATATCTACAACCCTATCCACTTTCTAAATATTTCATGTCCCATCGGTCGGAGCTGCTACAGTTGGCCAGCTAAAATTTATCCGATACAAATATCAATATGCGGATTTCTAGTGCTCCAAATCTGTTGCGGACAATGCGGAACAATTTCATCTTTGAAATTACATTCCGGATAATCCGTAATGCTCGTATAAGAAGGGTTAATCGAGTTTACAACCGAGCTAATATGTACATTTATAGAGGCATGCGTCAAATTACTTACCGTATTTGAGATCTCCTACTTTAGAGAGATCTCCTAATTCAGACCGAGCTTTAACCAATCAATTCGCTTAGATCCGCCAGCTCGGCAGGTTAGATCTACTTCAGAGTGTAAAAAACTATGCGATGTGCTACAAAGGACCGCCCCTCATCACCGCCATCCATTGCAAGAAACCCGCCATGACGCGCACTCGGCGCAGTCCCAGACCTCGAAAGCGGACTCCGGGGCAGCAAATAGGGAGGACACGGACGAAGGACAACGGAAACCCACCAAAGCAGTTCAAGAGAGTCGCTATTACGTATCATCACAAGCGTGATGTCGTCGAGTTCTATGATGCTATTGTGTCTAAGGAACTAAAAATACATTTTTACGATGACAATGTCAAAGGCTCAGATGATCTGAATAGAAGATGAACTATACATAAATGCGTCGGTACATGTTCATCTCGTGTCCACATTACAACACAACAATTTCAAGAATTTAAGGTCTGATGTAGGAGATCTCAAATACGGTACCCGTTTTTTTTTTTTTAATACTCGTGAGTAAATACATACAAAAGAATCATAGATTTTTTAAGTGATGACATCAATCGAGAGATTTACTTCGCAGCATAGCGCCAGATAGAGCAACCAGACCATGTCCAAAAAGTATATGCATCAATGATGCATTTGTACGTAAACAAATACATACAGTTCATACAGTACATGTACTGTATGTATTTGTTTACGAACAAAAACACCATTTCGTAATCAAATCAGATGGCGGTATTGACCTACATGTATTACAACTTCACGATAGTATACTCTGTAGTTCCTGTAAATTAATGGGAACGTGCAACATCATCAAAAGTACTTAATTTGATAGTGTGAAAAACCAATTTTGAAGATACACTTGACATATCTAAGCTTCGTTTAGACAATATACA
>NW_008649361.1:0-2130 GCF_000247585.1 Phytophthora nicotianae INRA-310 | reverse complement strand
GAGCTCGAGGTTCTCGCCCCGACATGCACGCTCTGGTGGAGTGGGCAGCAAGAGCGTTTGACTTGCCTCGACCGCCTTCAGAATGGTCTCTCTACAATATCCTGCGCAACGAAGCCAAGTTGGTAAAGCAATTAAAAACTGCTGGGTACACTCTGCTATCGTGCCACGACCGATTTTCTACAATGGCGGTGCGTCATATTCTTGCTTACTAGGCAAAACTTTCTAATAAATCAATACATTTTCCTGGATCAGATTTCCTGTGTAAACTTTGTAAACTCGGACGATTTATTCGTCCCACCGCTGTGGATTTGCCGGGGAAATCTGTATAGAAAAATCACTGGGAATTTGGGAATTTTGCCTTACTATTGGTTGATAATATACTATTATAGAATTATTGGCCAATCATAACGGGTTGTAGTAGCAATGATCCCATCTTGAGTATTATCATGGACAGTTAGCACAAAAACACATGCTGCTGGCTCCCAACCTAAGTTCATTGTGAATCACACCTTTTGCGTACACCGATCTACGGACCTGTTGCTTGCGAAGGCACCAGTCCAGCATTTGCTCCGTATCCCGATAGATCTCAAGTCTCACGAAGTCCTGAAAGACATGGGCGTAATGCATCGCTTCCTGCTGTTGGCAGCGTTGACCCTGTTCATTGTGGTTGTGAAAGCTACAGAGTTCCGCCACACCAAGATGTCAAGGCCTACAACAAGTGGCTATGGCGGAAGGCTACTGCGTACGGCCAGGATGAGCGATGACGAAGCGAGGGGTGTATTGATACCCGGTCTCAAAAATTGGCGAGTCACATCTTGGATTAAGAACGGCAAGTCTGAGGACTACGTCTTGAACAAGCTACACCTCACCAATCTGATAGGAAGAGCACTGACGGATGACCCGAATTTCAAGTACTTCCAGAAGTTTAAGGTTGATGGTTGGCTCAAGCAAAAGGCTAGTACAACGGCGGCCTGGGACGATCTTGGTTTGAGTACCCTTTCTGTTAATGAAATAACCAAGGTGGATACGTTTAGGATCTATGAGGAGTATATCAAGGCATTGAACAAGAAGGCAAAGGACATTCATTGGAGCCAGTGGTCGAAGCTTCTAGGTGGGGGATCCGATACGGAAATGGCGATCAAAGTGTCGATTTTGACAAAATTGGGGAGATTGGATGATACAGATATAGCGCTCATGGTGGGTAGTTCGGGTCTGATCGCATACAACAGAGCTGCCAGACAATACGGAAAGTTTTATTAAATCTAATAATCCTACTAGCGTTCTCTTCCATTTCCGTTCGAAGCGATTCGTTGAGTATATTATAGTTTCAGGATTGTTGCTTGGGCCCACGATAACGGAGTAAGCAGCATTCGATAGTAGAATGGTCTGTATTTTTTTGAGTAGCATTTTTGACAAGTATGAACTCGAGCCATACAATTTCTACTAATAGTATGCATTTAAAACTCCCAATGACTTTATTCAAGGTTGCCAGGACCAACTTGGTGGGGGGCACTACATAGATTCTTGTCTAGGACGCCATATTGCTTCTTAGTGGGGACGGCAACATGGTGTTGCACCGGCAATTTTCATTTAGCCCTCTAACCAGTATCTCCTTCCCCCTTGCGCTATTTTTTTTTTCGTCAAGGACGATGACAGCCTTGCTTAAGTGCCGCCAACTGCACGCTGGGACCACATCTTACCACATAGTGTGAATTAATTGCTTTATTCAAGCTCGATTCTCCACGATATCTCTATCGTAGGGATTTGCTAGTATAGTGAAATCAAGTATAAAATGGTGTAAAGCCGATCCGTGTAACTTTTTCTGGATG
Source organism: Phytophthora nicotianae INRA-310 (assembly GCF_000247585.1). NCBI lineage: Eukaryota > Oomycota > Peronosporomycetes > Peronosporales > Peronosporaceae > Phytophthora > Phytophthora nicotianae. The sequence continues at coordinate 301 of NW_008649361.1, read as the reverse complement.
GAGTAGTAATGAATATCTATCATACACGGTAGATCACCCACCAGCATTCTATGGAAAAGGGCGTAAGTACTTGAAAAGACGAATTACTAAATAAACTAACTAATGCCGTGCTGCGCCCGGGAAGCTCTGGATATTTGGAAACTCAATATTTAATATCATAATAGGAAGGATGGCCCCCCACTTCGCCAGCAACACTGGGACTTTTTTTACTTTTCTTAGCTGAGAATTTGATGTTTGCCGTCTCTAGATTAATTTCAACGTATCCCAGTGTTAATTTCGTATTGCGTACATGTGCTGCATC
>NW_008649360.1:4348-6409 GCF_000247585.1 Phytophthora nicotianae INRA-310 | reverse complement strand
CCGAGGGAAATGTACCGTTTTCCCTCAATTATAGAGGCCTGCCAATCTATGAGGCATGGTTGAAAACGAAGAAAGTGTATAGCGATGCTGGACGTGCTTACATTGTTGGTCGTGCTACTCGTTTTTGGCAAGTAGAAGACACTATTGGAGATACATTGGCTGGACACGTCGTTTCAGAGGCAAGACGAGTACGTTGGCGTTAGTGTCGTGCATCATAGGATCCAAAACTACCGCAACATCAGACTTCACCTACCATACCAGCCTGACGATCACTTTACCTGCCCAAACGATTTGAGATAGAGATACCGGATGACGCAAGTGATAATGAAGAGATCGAAAGCGAGTACCGGCGTTATGAACCGGATGTGACACTTCTTCAGCAATGCACAATATATAAAGCTTCACGAATGCGACGTTGGACCTTTCCACTCATGTTGAGGGTCTTGTGGATCTATTTCAGCTCGGAAATGAACGCAAAGACTAGAATTCAGTACCGCCCCCTGTTTGAGCAGCCGGCATCATCATCGTTCTTCGCCTACATTCCTGTGTATTTCTGGGTTGAATTTTTCGCCAAACCAACACTGCCATGTATTACTATGAACTGGACAATCACTTGAATACTAGTCCACTGTTTTCACTGCAGGAGAGCGTGCGTTTTTTTTTAATTGCTACTGTACATGGCACTACTAGACAAAGAAGAATATGCGAACTATTGGAGTCCGCAAATCAAAGATCGTCTTTTTGGTGGTAGAAGCGTTTGTCTCGACAAGGTGGTGGCTTTGGCTAGATCCAAACTGTTGCGATAATCGTTTTGTTTTCGAGCGATCCATCGGTCGGCAGAACTTGTGGCTCCTGCACCGACTCAAGGGACACCGACTGTATCCCAGCCGTATCCCCTGTCGTAGCTGTACTATTAACATGCGCTTGCTTGGGGTCTCTCAATGTGCATTTATGCTAGCGCAGCATTGCTGCAATCAGGCGCACCACTAACCGTACTCTGTGTATCTTCGATTGGAGTTGATCGAATTCCGCAATTGAACAAAGAAGCTAAGCTCTGATCATCAGTTTCTGGTGGCTATTTTTGGTGTATTTGAGCGTCGTCCGGGGGCATACATATGCAACGAAACGGCTTGCACTTTCTGAAAATTTTGTACTGCAGCGGTCGGAGTGCACTGGCAAGCGCAGCAAGGCAACGAGTTATTTTTCTAGCTGACGATGGCGGTTTGAAACTACGTGGTGTGCCAGTTTAATTAAAAAATAAACTTGGTTTGAGTATGGATAGAGCCTGTTTATGTGTGGTACACTTGAATTTCTGTAAATTCCGATTTACACTCTGTAGAATGATAATATTGTGAAGGATCAAAGTATGAGGTATATTAATTAAAAGGATAAAATATCTAGAAGTTAGCAACAAACAAAACCGGATCGGTGTGGCTGCTCTGTGTCGTCAATAACTCTGCTTGCTGCTCTTCCTGGCCGAGGACCAGCTCCTCTTCGTGTTCCTGCTCTTGGTGGATATCCTGCTCTTGCTTGCACTTCTGCTCCTGACGCTGATCTCGTGCTGTTTTTTTTTCTTTAGGTCTTTTTATCTTCGCTGGGTTTCGTGTTTGTTTCGAAATCTTTGCTTGAGAAGGCTCATCAGGTTGCTGTAGCATCTTGCGAGTTAACCATCTACCGGCTACTGTCTTAGTTTTCCTCTTTTTTCCCTGCTTGTGTTGACGAAGAGGTAGAAGTAGGATATGGTGCTGCACTGTTTCCTCGAAGAGCAACCACGCGGTCTTCTTTAAGGACATGGGGACGCCGTTATCTTGAAAGTTGTGTAGTGTTTCGTGCATTTTTACGAGATTTAAGGCGAAAATTCCTCAGCTGCGAAAGTCTGAGGAAATGTTGTTGTTAAAGTTGCAACTTGTCCACGCAAGAGTTGCCACTTGGAGAATTTTTTCCTTGCTGATCACATTAAAACCGTTGGAAAGAATGACAGTGTCGATGAGATCGTGGAGTGTGTTTTAAAACGAAGAGAACGCCGCAACGTGCAATGGTTGCAGTAAGTGAGTGCCGTTT
>NW_008649360.1:0-513 GCF_000247585.1 Phytophthora nicotianae INRA-310 | reverse complement strand
CGCCCCCAGGGTAGGTTTTACGGGGCCTTACGTAGGGGCAAAGGCCTTACGTAGGACCATAAATCGGAGGGCGTTTTGGTAGAAAGGCACAATAATACATGTACAACGTAGTAGTATGCAGTAGTAGAATCCTTTATTTGGGGTAGCAAAATTAGTATGAGAATCAAAATTATTTTTGCTTGTGTTTGGAAGAGGTATTTTATTTAAAACCAATACGTTTTGCTCACAATAATAGTTTTTGGTTATCTGGAGGGAGTGTTTTATTAGAAAGAAAACGTCAGTGTTTCGGTAGGTAGTGCTGTACTCGGCCTATGTTGCTGTGCTGTTGGAAAGCTTTAACCCCTCAACGGCGGACATTTTTGTCCTCCTTTATGCTGTACAGGAAGGTATTGCATGACTTGATTTCAGTATGGTTTATATCCGCAAACAACAGCTCCATTCAGTTCATGTATCGATTTAACAGGATGATTGGTCAAATATCATCACCAATAATGGTTGTGATTGGTTAACAAT
>NW_008649359.1:6959-7555 GCF_000247585.1 Phytophthora nicotianae INRA-310 | reverse complement strand
ACTCAACTGAGAATCCATCGTCGCCATTGCAGCGTTTCCACCTGCAAAGAAAGCGGCACCGACCAACAGCAAAACGTAGCGAAACTGCATTGCACGTGATAAATGTCGGGGGAAATGAAGACTACGAGTACTTGCGGGGAAGAGTCTCCACTGAAGACAAAACGAACGGATCAGAATTTTTTTTCCTCTACGCCATATGCATGCCGTAAACAGAACAATGTGTCCATAATGCCGAGAGTAATAGCCTCATATAGCGAGGTCATATCATTTTATAACCCTTAATACAAAGTCTGCACATCCCTGTCAATGCTTATGCTTTCGTACTAACCACACCTCTGTCACATAATTCACGTGAAAATATATAGCGGACCAGAGCTCGCTATTGAGGCAAATTACTGTACTAGTATTCGGCCCAAATTTCTCGTTCACAGGATAAACAATGACGTATGTACAGAGACTGTGGATACCCCAATTATGATACGTTGCGATAGCAATTGTGGAAAGAACTGGGAGCGCTATCATCGGGAAGTAACAACAGATCTTCATATTATTGCCTTTTAGCGTTTGGAGTAGATGCTTCAAGGTAACGCACTTGG
>NW_008649359.1:3899-6859 GCF_000247585.1 Phytophthora nicotianae INRA-310 | reverse complement strand
GGGAGCGCTATCATCGGGAAGTAACAACAGATCTTCATATTATTGCCTTTTAGCGTTTGGAGTAGATGCTTCAAGGTAACGCACTTGGCAAGCGGCTAGCCTGTATTCATGCCCACGTACTATTAATACAAAGCACAGTGCTAGCAAATGCTCGGAATCAAGGTGGCTTTTTTACTGCAACCATAGGGTGGATTCCAAACGGTACAGACTATGATGCTTTCTAAACTTAAAAACGGAACTAACTACATATGTATGATGATCATAGTTATTGTACTCCGCATAATTCATGATACCGGTTATTTTAACCGGTCAGGTTTAATGTTATTATGCAGCGAATACTAATCGTATACAAACATTAGGACCAGCAATGGATTGTCCGGAGTTTCCTTGATCGACTACAACATCTCGTTTGTCCTTATCTTGCGTTCATTTTGCAAAAATGCAAGTCGAGCGATATGAGTACACTAGTGCTCAAAAGAAAATGATGGTGATGAGCTACACCTTGTTCGCCCTACAGACAGAACAAGGGCTATTTAGCGGAAAGCGCACGAGAAGACTTGTTGCTGAGTGCCTTGGCTGTTCAACGGGTACGGTAGCGCGCGTAATTGCAGTGTACGACGCGAGTCACAAGACCGACTTTGAGGTAGAACTTTTTGCATTTGATATTTAACAGTTACATACCAATTTCCTTTAATATCTAATATGAGGATGCCTACATCAAGCCTAATTGGCTTTATCTGCAAAAGATGCACCTTTATAAATGGATACTTTTCATTTGCGATCTCACCTTGCTGTTGATGTGCACATCACGATGCGACACAACGATTGACGACTTCACTGGAGTCGTACAATGCATTGTCGGCATGTGTGAAAGCAGATCAAGAAAAAGACTGAACTACCGTAGTCTCCCTTTGATGTTCACATCAAGCTTAACTATATGTAAGTCCGGGCACTATTAGAACCCTGGCTGTTTTTGGTCACAAATTAAGGTCCGGAGTCTGGACTCCGGACCTTGTATTCATTTTAATTGTAGCCAAGATAAATAGAATCCGCGACACGATTTGACATGATTTAAATGCAGCAACATGTACTGTCTGGCGCGAATGCATGTTCGGGATACACTGTACATAAGACAATACTGTTGTGCAAGTACTTACAATACTGTTGTGCATGTTATACATGTACAAGTACTTACAATACAAACATACTGTACCCCTACTGTATTAATAGCTGTGCTTCACTAGTACATAATAGTGGTTCTCAGAGAATTACGATTCGTACAGATACGTGGTAGGATTTGATTGCCAGATTCGTGTATTTCCTTTTTGAAAAGATTCTTGATAAAACTTCGAAGTACTGCCTTTTATTGGACTCGACAAAAGTGATTGGACCAAGATTCTGGAACACATCAGAAAAAAATGGTCTAGCTCATCAAGTACTTAACCGTTTCTACAAATAATAATAATAATACCAATCGAATTGTAAATGAGTCGTGCTCTACTTATTGATATTCAATGCTGTCCTCATTTAATGAGGCGACCCACGAGTGAATAGCACCCCGATCAAAAGGGATTTGAAGTGGGTGCCGTAAATGTAGGGGAACTGAGAAGAAACGAGCAGCTATTGACCTTAATTAACCCCCGGGGGTTGCTGTCTAGTGACTAGTGTATTAGTGTATTTACATCTGGTTCATCGTTGTTTTATTGATTTTGACCGCGTACAACGCCAGCAAAAGGACTGAGTTTCCGGGATTTTGCTGTCAACTTCACTTATCTGATAATAACAATATATTTGTTTAATATTTGTTGAACAAAATCCTGAAGAAATCAGTTGATGTACTCGTGCTTGCGTTGAGCTAAACACCTGTACAACCGTATACAGTGGTGCACCTCGTTTTCGACACCGGTATGCCTCTATAACCTTCATAATTTGATGATTACGCTCAGTGCTTTGCGCAAATCGTTTGCCCATCACCGTTGGCTGAATTAACCTCAATGGTTTTGCCGGAGTGACACGTCGACCTCAACAGACAAATAAATACTGAAGCTTTCTTTATTTTTTGCTGCATCATACCATGGCACGTCGCCCCTCCGCCTATTCTGCGCTAAGTCTCGCTGACAAGCAGATGATATGCTGCAAAGCTGCTGAGCCATGGTGGACATTAACAAACGTTTCTACGTGGTCATCGACAAGCTTCCACCAAATACAACTGCTGCCTTGCAACCGATGGATCAAGGGATCGTCAAGGATCATTACCGGACAACAAAGCAGGAAGCGGAGTTGGACATGTTCTGTCGGGGCGAAAACAATAAACCAATCGATATTTAGAAACTGCTGGAGTCACAGCGGAATATAGTGTAAATGATGGGGCTGCGATTTATACTGAATTAACGTAATAAAAAGCACTACAATTGGCCCATCTGCGTTCCTGCATAAATTTTCGCCGTTGGCAGACTCTATATGGTCCACCCTGTCGAAAACGAGGTGCACCACTGTACTGACTTGCCTCATTTTTCTCTTCAAGTTGCAAATCGGAACGGTGCAGAATTGCACTTTCCATACCGTAAAAATTCCCACCGAGTCGGACCGATTCCAACCGGAACCGGTTTTGCAAAAATTCACTTTTGTGACATAATGAACTTAAATAGTGACTTGTGGACAGTTGAGGGTGGCTGGAGCTGGAAGTCGTTGTTGCTGGTATCGGTGGTCATTGTTGCTGGGCGTCTCGCTGGTCGTTGGTGCTAGCCTCGCTGGTCGTTGTTGTTGGGCGTCTCGCTGGTCGTCGTTGTTGGGCGTCTCGCTGGTCGTTGTTGTTGGGCGTCTCGCTGGTCGTCGTTGTTGGGCGTCTCGCTGGTCGTTGTTGCTGGTCTCGCTGGTCGCTGTGTCTGGGCGTCTCGCTGGTCGTTGTTCGTTGGTGCTAGCCTCGCTGGTCGTTGTTGCTGGTATCGGTGGTCGCTGTG
>NW_008649359.1:0-3019 GCF_000247585.1 Phytophthora nicotianae INRA-310 | reverse complement strand
CACTCCAAGCCAGCAATTCAGCCTCACTTATAGCTTGCACAGCCATGACCTCCCGCATTCGGACGATAAATGCACTGGTGTCTGAAAGCACAAGCATATCGGGATAGTGCATGATTAGAGTGGCGGCCAGGACTTCCGCGACTTCTACGTCCAAGTTTAAAGAGGAGTCTGAGAAAGCGGACGTGTTGGTGAAGAGCTGAGTCTGGAGCTGCTGAGCCCGTGCAAGAATAGGCTGTTCAAGTACGAGCAAGGACGGCAGTCGAGCACGTTCCTTGGGGTTCCATCCGCTCAAGACACGAGCGACCTTCTGGTCTGCCTGGGTTGTGCCCAACATATAACCGAAGGCTTTGTTAACCCGGTCAAGTTGCCAGCCACCACGCTCGATGATCCAGTTATCTGCTAGACTTCCGTCATTGGCGTGCATTGCAGCACCACGACGGTACGAGTGCGAGGTAAGTCCCGGTGTAAGTCTAATCTGCATCTCTTCGGCTGATGTTTTGACTCTAACCAGTAATCTGTTCACGTAGGCTTGGGCACCTGGTACGGCTCGATTGGTCTTCAACTTCGAGGTGTCCTGCAACGATACAGGGCCATCGTCGGCCTCTAGCAGTTCTACGAGGCTGAGCTCCTCTACATCACTGGATACCGCAGGATTACGTCTTGTAGTCAGGAATTGTGGAAACAGGCGCTTGTTTGGAGCCTTTTGCATTACGAGAGCAGCTGGTAAAGAGAAAAGCGGGCAGGTTAGGAAATTTGTTGGATCCTTGAACAAGGAAATGCCTTGCAACAAAGCTGTTTTAACTCTCTTGAAGCGGATAAAGAGCACACCACCTAGTACAACAACATTAGGACAACAGATTCAGTAAAGTTATAAAAACTCCACCGTACCAGGAAGAATTGAAAGTTGTTTTTTCTCAAGTTGCTCTGCATCGGAGCTTCGGCCGTACAGGTACCACAACATAACCAATAAGGAGGCATCAAGATAGATATCTTCTGCACCAGAAGTATACAGTAGTCGCACGATGCTTTCTAAGTCTTGCTTAGAGCAAGGGGGCGCTTTCTTTTCAAAAACACCGTCTTCGCGATTGCTGCAAACTTTCCCTAGACTTGATAGAATTTTTTGTAGCTGCGGCTTCACTACCTGACCTTGTTGGGGATACATGTCTAACAACCAGTTCTTCACGTTTCCGAAATACGCCAGACACGTATTCGTCGATCGCGATTTGTCTGTTGATCTTGCTAGAGAATACGCATACTTATCTAATATCACTCGTAGCACCTTACCAGTCTTGTCGGCATCGATAAGGTGATGAGCCGCGTCTAGTGTAATGCTTTCCGAAGCCAGAAATGTAGAGAACGAGTTGATTGCCGTCACCCTGGCCTTCTTGCTGTTTGCGGGAGCTAACGACTCGATGGACATGACTACAGTTCTGCTGATTGAGTATTCTTGTGATATCACGACAACCGACAAATTGGTTGGAAACCTCATGGTATTTTTAGAATATGCATTAATATACATATTTGTATGGAATATAAAATATCTTGAAAACATTCCAACCCAATATGGTTGGAATAGTTGGAATTTTTCCTAAGCCCAACCATTGGCTGTAATTATTCAATAATCTGTTTTCATTGGCTCGCAGGAGATGTAAGAATTATACAGAGTTGGAATAGAGTGGATATTATACCATAGAATACAGTATGTTATTTTGTCTCTACCAATCAGAGTCGTCGCTTAACCTCAACAAACGACATCTGTGATGTGTAATTACATGTGAGCGTGGCGATGTTACTCGGAAGGTGTTTTTGGAAATGAATGCGACGCTTCGAGTGGTTTTTTTTTTAAAGTTGCCTGCAACTTTTACTGCAGCATTCTCCTCAAGCTACGTCTCGCTGCCCAGTGGGTGTGCACTCGGCGCAGCGCGAGGAAAAGAACCCCCGCTGCAGTGGCGCCGGCACCACCAGCGCTCCATGGGTTCAACGCAGTGCCCAGCAGGATGACGCCCCACGCAAACTCGCAGCCAACGTGCAGGAGCCTTGTGGCAGCCAGCACACCTGCGCCATCAAACTGGAGTTTCTTAACTGTTTCTTAATAGTTTCTTAATCGTTTCTTAGTAGTTTCCGGATCGCTCGTAGAGCGGGGAATTAGTCCGTTTCAACCGCGTTTTTGGAATCTAAATGCGGAATTGTACGCTATGTCCCACTAAATTTTATGAATGTGCACCACATTAGCGCCTTGACATGATCAACTTGCTATACTTAGATATGTAGACACCATTTCCCGATCCAAGTTGATGCAGTAACTACAGATTCTTCCCTCGCTTCCGACACTGGAGTCGATAACCAGAGACCTTCGTATACTATTGATATCCTAGAATGGTGAAGGCGCACCTTTACGGTTTACCGCACCACATGAACCAAGAGACCCCAACGTGGAAGTGCGTAAGCTTCTCAACAGAATTCCTCTTTCAACCCAGGGGTGCTGGTGTCCTCTCTGCAGCGATGTCTGTGCAAGCAACTGCCTTAGGTTTTCGCAATAATGCAGTGGTGCTATCGGGTGCCAATAACCATTTGTGTCCATAAAACGTTGCTACACGACGCTCCGGTAGTGGCGGTGCCCATTATTCTACTCATAAATGCAAGTTGGCTCGCAAAGAAACTTTAGAAGCCATTGGCGTGATTTTAATTTGAGACTTAACAAAAGCTACTATTATAACAATTATTAATACATTTATTCTATTTAAGAAAGGGATGTTGAATTGACTGGCAGCTATTCGACTTAAATGTGTAGGCCTTCGGGCCTAAGCAGTGTTTGCTGATGTATGTAGTGAGCAAGTAGCTCTTGACATGAACCTCGATGATAGCCATAATATAAAGCAGCTCCTGAGTGGTTTTGCAATAATTAGACGATGGTTGATCGCAGCGCTCTGAAAAAATAAATATAATACAATTATTATAGCATTGTATTTATTTAATAATTTATTATTGGCTTTCATAAAAGTCCGTAAAATATAAAATT
>NW_008649358.1:4369-6095 GCF_000247585.1 Phytophthora nicotianae INRA-310 | reverse complement strand
CGAATTTGCATCCAATCCAGACGAAGATCGTATGCATCATAGACTGAAGAAAGACCAGACCCACCCTTTCAGAAATCCCTTGTAACGAACTAGGATCAAAGTCGGCATCGATGGATTACTTGTTTCAGAGATGAATGTCCTCGCATGGGTAATAACACAAACAATCTGTTGGAATCCGAATGAGGCAAGCTTAAACGAGTCGATTTCAAACATTCTTGCACTATGACTTCTAAAGGAAAGTGGCTATTTTCGACGGATGACTGTAGTTTGTCTTTTCTATGTTGTTATTGATATGTTGCGAAAACTAAGTGTACTCTATTGACAGGATAAATGTTCGAAATGCATTACAACTAGGACACTACAATTAATTACGTTCTGTGAATCGTAACGTAACAAGTTATGGAGCTGATCTTAAGCAAATACTTCGTAGTCTGGAATGTAAGTGCTCATTTCTTACATTATCATTAGCGCTTACATTCACGTTACTTGATACGGAGAGTGAAACAAACGAGCAGTTGGTTAACGTGTCAGATACATACAATAAAATTAGCATGGGCTCCGGCGGACAATTTAGGTAAGGTGATCCGACCTTAGCTCTTTTCAACGCTGGTCGGCCTCGCCCAAGTAGGTATCATTAAATGCACATGCATATAAATTAATGATTATTGATAATGAAGCTTACAAGTGGCTACATCTAGTTCTGGCACTTTACCATATAAAATTGAAGAATTGAAGGGAGTGGTTACCGTTTACATACTAAACGGCAACTGCTGCTTGTAATCGCGTGTGGCTGTTTGTGACAGCTTGTGACTGTTATGTTAGGAAACCTTTTAGTCTTAGTACATCTGTTTGCGTCCTCGAGGACATATTTAGCTTGTGCCTAGCTTGTGACAAGTCCAGCCACAAGCCAGTCACGACCCGTCCTTGTTGAAGTTTGCTTTTACCTGTAACATTGTTTATACAATTGGCGAAGTGAAGCAAACTTGGCTATTGCGAAGCCGTCACCTGCCAGCCCAGATGCTTCGCAACTTCCTTGAAATTAGATGCTGTTTTTCAAACAGCTGAAGCAAATTGACAAGGAGCTAACGGTTGCGTCCCGAGTTGGTCTGTACCTCCCAAAGTTGACCTTGAAACGGTCTCTCAATTCCCCCCCCCTCACCGAAAGGACAGCCGCATGAAGCAAAATACATGGTGATGATCGCAGAGCTTCCCGTTGGAGCTACAGGAGAAGGCAATCCGACAATTAAGGAGGTTTTGATGTTGTCCGATATTCAATAGTCTAATCGGGTACGCCGCTCTTTTAGATGTAGTGCGCCGTGAAAGCGAGCTACACTCATATCTGTTTCATCCGTGAGTAAAAACCAGTGTCTCCATCGACTTCTGATTTTTGCCATTACAAAGATAATGTCCTTGTAAGGATGCTCCAATGGTTCTCTGACTAAACCAAAACAGCGATGTTGCATTGTGTCTGAATTAGTGTAGAGATCGGTTTTTCCACGATGGAGGTAACATTGCAAGAAGTAACTTTCTGCACATCTAATACGGCCAACATTATCACTGAGGTCATACATTGCCTATAGTGGGTATAGTAACTGCCAGGCGAACTCCATCGAAAAAATATTCTTCAGAATCTTTCGTTTTTACAGAGTGCTAGAATACTGTTACAACCGCCAGCGAGATCGATAAGCAAAATCAACAAATAAGAGCGGATACATATCAGTGTGAG
>NW_008649358.1:0-1754 GCF_000247585.1 Phytophthora nicotianae INRA-310 | reverse complement strand
ACCTCCCTTATTGGGTGCACTTAGTATTCAAGGAAATGATCTGACTCGTCCCTCTATACTCAAACTTGAGGGAAGAACACTAATCGGATCGTATATAGCAATGTTTGGTAACACGATATGTTGTAGCTAGATAGCAGACCCCTTTTGCCTTTTTGCACACCAGTAGCTATGTGAAAACGCTTTTCAACAATCCATACTAACGAGGTCTTACAATTATGTGATGAGGGTTCGACAAAAGTGTATTGACGGTACACTACGCAAGTGTTAGTGGAGATGCATTTAGAAATTAACATGAGCTTGGAAACTCTAGTGATGTATTTAAATAAAAATATGGTGAAGAACCATGACGCTGCTAATGATAAGCGAATGGATGTAGACAACAAGGACACCTCTAAAATTGAAGTCTAACAGATAATGCTCGAGCAGCGGTAGCACAAGGGAACAAGCCAAACGGACAACACCCCCTAATTGTCCGCATCATGCAAAGCTGAAATTGGATTTTGTGATGTATCCAACTAATTTGTGAATAGCTTCACTCACACAGCCAATCAGAAGCTACTGTTTTGACATGCTTGCTATTGGAGTATATATAGAATCCAGGTATTGTACAGATATGTGATAGAGACTGGACATGTTGACACTTTCTAGAAGAACGCAAATATACCACGTACGGCTACGAAGCTCTGGGAAACCAGGTTTTCGCCCACGGTGAAGTCGACTATATACCATAGACGTGTCATAAACAGAAATAAGAACCCGTATTTAGGATGTAGCTGGATGTACATATCTAAATACTAACCAGAAGGCGACGAGATCAAGCCAACGTCAATTCGTCAAGTATACATTCTATTCCGCCAACACAAAGACGTGGCACATGTAAAACCATATGGCGGACATGTTTACATATCATTGGCGATGTAACGCAAGCTTGGACATTAGCGTGAGCTTTCGGCCAGCCCGGATGGCTCGCGATTTCGCCAAAATTACATGTTTTTCAAACATACCAGGCTGCAAGTTCCGATTGACAAGCTCACTATTTTTATCTTGAACTACATGGATATTGCCTACAGTTACCATGGAAACACTCTCGCTGGGGCCTTCGCCCACTGGGGTTAATTTCCATACTGGCTGATCAAGGTACCCTTCGCCCCACGGAGCATTTTCAAGCCTGAAAAACATCTGTGGTGGCCGAGACTCTATCCACATTCAGTTATCATGACCTGGGCACTTTCAAACCGTGAGGAAGGAATGTGGTTTACTACTTTAGTTAAGTCGTCGAGGATATAACGGCGTGTCAGCTCCGGGAGTTGACACGGGCTCCGCCGAAAGGCGTCGAGGTGACGACGCGACAGGCAGTGCTGGCGGTTGGAAACGCCCAGCACCGAAAAATGCTTGTGTGCTCGCGTGCAGCCGGGCTGCACGACGAAGCGGAATGCAATCAAGCCGGGCTTGATCATTCATGTCCGCGGGAACAATTCGCCGACGGTTACAAAAGTAACGGATACGCGTCCAAGGCCGGGCCTGGACGAGAATCACGTGAAGCTAGGCTTCTCAAGAAAAGACAGCGCAAGCGACGAAAGCTACGCAAGTCTAGTTCCGGGACCGAGACGCTGCAGTCGGTGTCTGCCGGGCGACCTGTTCGATGGACGCATCGAACAGATATGCATCCTTTCAGATATTGAAAGGATGGAGAGCGAAGCGGAGGAGTTGAGAGAACTCCACGCTGCAAGTACCACTGAGAGTAAGAACACCCT
>NW_008649357.1:7820-8361 GCF_000247585.1 Phytophthora nicotianae INRA-310 | reverse complement strand
CATTCGTACAAGTACTTTGACACTGGTACGATTGCGCACCTCCACGAAAGCAGCGTTAGGTTTGCAGGAATGACTTAAGAACCGTGTAGTAAAGCGGCAGGCCTTCGCCTCCACGTACACGTACTTCTTGTTTGCCGACTTTGTGTTGTATAACATTGTGTAACCGCTGTTGTACTTTAACGCCCCGGCAGGCTGTCCGTCGACCAACGCGTCGTACTCACTGAGGACACCGGCGTACTCGCCGACAACGTCGCCCACGTCCAAGTCGGTAGTGGTGAAGACACCTAGGCCCACTCGCCCAGTGTCGTACAGTTTCAGCGTCTCGAGAGATCTTGGGGCGTTACTACAAACGGCCCCCAGGATGCAGGTGTCTGGCGTACAGAACACGGCTGAATACGCATTCGAGCACGTGTACAGAAAGCAGTCGCCTATGCAGGAGCAAACGCCAAAGTCACCAACGTCCTTGAAGGTGATTCCACTGGGATTCATGCACTCCTGAATCTTAGTAACCTCGGGGGGCCAGGGCACTTCGGCAGGTAGC
>NW_008649357.1:0-1745 GCF_000247585.1 Phytophthora nicotianae INRA-310 | reverse complement strand
CAGTGAATTCAGACAGGCTAGATCTTGATCAGTGATAATAACATTGGGAGGTTCAATATCGTTCTCAATCATGAAGAACCGTAGCATGTTAAAAGCCCACACGAAATCTCCCTCTTTCTCTCCAGGAAGCCAGCATTGAGCCACAGGAAGAACCGTATTAGCTCCGGTTTTCACAATGATGTTGAGCAGCGGGATGCGATGCTTGTTCGTCTTGTAGGTGCAGTCGGCAACTAACACATCATGGTGAAGCTTGAAAAGCTCAGTGGTGTCCGGGTGAGCCCATATGAGGTGGTTAACTCGCTTGTTTCGGGATTGAAACACCACTTGTGAAAGAAGTTGTGCTTTCGAAGCTCAACGAATAGAGTTTCTATCGCTATATGAGAGGCTAGGTCACGCCTTCGCACAGCACTCTTTGTGTTGGCGATGTCCTTGGCAATCACGAGAGAGCCTCGATCGGCACTTAGAAGCGTGGCTTGAATTGTTGACACAGTAACCCCTGCAGCAGTCTGGATCTCCACCAGGTCGGACGTGATCACCGACGTTTGTTCCTGGGACTTGTGGGCAGCACGGCGCCTGACAGCAGCATGAGCACAAATGTCCCGGGACGGTTCGTGATTGTGGTGAATGCTTCGTGACGTGTGAACAATCTTCCAATGCCCTTCAGTATCTGTCTTACTGACAGCATGCACATGGGGCATCCTGAACGTTTTGAACCTCGCATGGTGCGCGTCCGGGTCTCTTCAGTCAAGTGCCCAGTGTTCTTGACGGCTCCGGAGCGATCACACTCATAGTTCCGTGCCCACACCTTTCTCTCAGCTTCATCTGTGTACCGAACTCGGCGCCGTGAAAGGTTGAACCCGTGATCTTTAGTCCACTGATGCAACGCATCTTCAGTTAGGTCATGAGAGGCGTACACTGATTGTGGTAGAGGTAAGATGACAACGCGTTGAGGGCCGGTATCGCTCATTACTGAACTCTTTGTATTTGACAACCTTTCGTGGTTCGTCTACAGTTTGTCTACATTATTTCGTCTACATCAATAAATCGGTAAGAAATTGGTACTTACTGACTATCCCACCTGACTATTCCACTGCACGTTTTGTGTGAGGGCCCTCGTTAGTTTTTCCCTCATATAGGCTGCCAGTTTGCATGAGGGACAAGAGACGTTCGCGAAGAATGTACTCATTGTCAGGAGGTAAAAAGCGCCGGCGCATTGATGCCTTGAAGAAATGCCAATGATTTTGTGCGTCCAGAGGAGTCACACTCCGAGGAAAACTGTCGAAACCAGCTCATCGGTGTCACTCTCAGATGGCAGGAAATCATCGTGACGAACAGTGATGAGTCCTCCACCATCTGAGGATGGTAATCAGCGTAGTAATGATCAATTGTGAAAAACCAGAGTTCTAAATCTTCACTTAGCTTTCCTTGGTAGGTTGGAGGCTGGGCCTTCCTTGCCGACGCAGGTTTTGTAGCTAGCGCGTCGAGCCGCGCCTCACTCATAGCAAGTTGCTGCTGCATGATGGCTTGGAAGTTTACTTGTTGTTCGTTGAGGGCTTCGAGGAGCTCACCAAAAGTCTTGGGCACGGTGGTCTCTTCCATCGGGACTTTGACGTAGGGTTTGGGCACGATGGTCCAGGCAGAGGATGGTTGACAAGACGATGCTTGGACTCTTCAAGTGCTACTATGTTATGAAGTGCACACGCGATGACAAATTGTAGAATGAGATTTAGTTATTGGCTCTAGCT
>NW_008649356.1:3711-5971 GCF_000247585.1 Phytophthora nicotianae INRA-310 | reverse complement strand
GCTGCTTTCGGGGTTGGCGGTAATGCTCCGCCTAGGTTGGTTGCGTTTGGCAGTGGCAATCTTTCGACTGGGCTAGTTGCGCCTGGACCAGACGGTGACAGTCGTTTGGACAATAGGCCTGGAAGTGTGGTAGCAAGCAAACTTAGTGGTGTCTGTCGTGATGTTCGCGAAATTTGATGCACTAGTGAACGTCGTGGTGAAGCCCGGCTACGTGGCCGTGGTGCCGTTCTCACAGACGGTGACAACACACACGGACTTGATGGTGGCGGCGGCGCTCGCAGACTTGCCAACGACGACGAGCGCGGACTTGGCCGTGACGACGCGCGCAGACTTGGAGACGGGGAGGGGGGGGGGGCTCGGACTTGGTGGTGCCGCTGGCGCAGCCGGTGTCGGCGGCGCACGCAGCCTTGGTGGACCTCGCGGAGTCGGTGGCAGTCGGGCTTTAAATGAAGCTGCTTGCACAGATAGCGAAGATGGGCGCGAGCTTGGTGATGTAGCTGGACCTGGTGGTGCAGCACATACAGTTGGTAGCCGCAGCGTTCGCCAACTTGTCAGCAACGACGCGCGAGGACATGGAGGTGGTGATGATCGCAGACTTGGTGATGGCGGCCGCGGACTTAGTGGTGCGGCTGGCATAGTCAGTGACGGCGACGCTCATGCACTCGGCGGTGGTCACGGAATCACCGGTGACTCGCATGACGTATGGGCTACTGTTACACTCGGGCGTGATGATACTGCACCCAGCCGGGTTGCTGCTGCCGCATGCAGTTTGGGTTGCGAAGCTGCATTCGCTCTTGGTAACGGCACTCATGAGCAGCGCGAAGACTCTGATTAGAAGCAAGTATGAGATAGCAGAATGGATCAAAGTTTCTTACGGTATATGTCAATGGCATGAGGTGTAGCCTTCCAGCTACATTGTACTTCTAGTTGATGATCCAGTTTCCAACTCTTGCAGTACGGCTCCGAGCACGATGATCGATGTCTAGGGCAGAAGAGCGACGTTGAAACTATCATGGCATTGCGCTGAGCTCTCGTGAAACGATCAACTTAGCATCTTCGTCAAATAGAAAGATGTTAGCAAAGACAATGGTGGCTTCGCAAATGGGAGAATGCCTCGACATAGAAACATCTCTAACATCTAGCAACTTGAGCATTACCTTATCCAGTCGCGGCTGAATCTTGAGCTGCTGGTGCAAACAGCGCTGACCGAGCGAGACAAGGACGCGTCGAAATTCGATACCAACGCAAAGTCGAGCGTCCGTTGTAAGAGCGACTTGGGCGAGGATGTTGCCAACTCCAGCTCCAACGTCCAGAAAAACATCTTCTTCGTCCAGAGGTCCTACTGTCGCAAGTAGCAAGGCGACGCCTGAAGGAAGCACCTCGCCTGCATTGTCGTATGTACGACCGGCTTGCTGACGGACGTCGTACGCGCTAATACTGCTGAATATGGCATCAACTGCTTCGGCAGCTTGTTCCTGGCTTAGTGTAGGCGAGATGTGGAAGCGTACAGCAGCACCTTTACCATCAACGCTAGCATCACCTTAACGTCGTACTCCACCATGAGAATCATCTTGTATGGTGGGGCAAGGCACGCCGTCTGCTTCCGCCACTGCACCCATGTGCGAAGCTGCAACGCATTGACATACGTAAGCAACTCAATCTCGCTTCCACACTCAGCCGCTTGACGTACCTGAGCTTTTTTTGCAGCTGCATCAAACTTCGAACTCAACCGTCCTCCCCGCGGCTTATACATACACCCCTCGCGCGCTTCTCGGGAACAACAGTTATCTGCGCCTGCTGCACGATCAAAGTAAACGTTAGCACCTGCACCGCAGTAACAAGTGCTGTTGTCTACAGCGTACCTGCTGCTCTTGGAACTCGTGGGGCTGTCCGGCCTCCCTCACTTTTCCCTGGCATGCTGTCCGCGCTGTCCTATCGCACCTCCGCCATCTTCTGGCCTCTGCAAATCACAGAATGGTGGAAGGGGGAGCCCAGGCGCGCGAAGAAGGCGTTGCAAAGTTGCCCCACTAAAACAACAAGGTGGGAAGTTGCGTAACGACTTTCCATAAGTTCGCTTTAGGCTGGCAAGCCGGAGGCGAAGCTGTCGTGCAGCGCGCGTGATCTTCATCCGCCGGGCCACATACTCCCAGGTGATACGAAGGCCCTCTCTCTCGAACTGAAAAGCGACCTGAACCAGGAGTTT
Source organism: Phytophthora nicotianae INRA-310 (assembly GCF_000247585.1). NCBI lineage: Eukaryota > Oomycota > Peronosporomycetes > Peronosporales > Peronosporaceae > Phytophthora > Phytophthora nicotianae. The sequence goes on along the minus strand of NW_008649356.1, from coordinate 3,768 downwards.
GTCTTCAGCGTCTGAAAAGCTTGTGCGCATGTATGTAGAATTTACTATGGAGAAAAT
>NW_008649356.1:0-551 GCF_000247585.1 Phytophthora nicotianae INRA-310 | reverse complement strand
AAAAATCTTTATGACAATTTGGAAACGAGAATACCACGATCGCGGCCGTCGTGGCCTTCAAGGTCACACGCACGGCCGTCACCTCGCACCCCATTCACAGAACCGCATCCACGCCCGCCACCACCTCGGACAGCATCTCTCCATGCCCAAGAGCACCACGGCCAGCTCAAAATCGACCGTCAAGGCCTTAAGGGTCAGAAGAAACGGCCTTCACCACGCAATCCATCTCCAGAAACGCCACCACGCCCTATAATCCTTGGACAGCAGCTCTGCAATCCCATGCCACTACGGACTGCACAAACTTGGGGTCAGCTGAGCCACCAACACAGCCGTTGCCAAGCATTCCGACACCAGGACCGTCATGACGCACCTTGGCCCGAACCAGCGCCTTGTCCACGTCTGCCACCACCAGCATCTTCATTATGTCGGCGTCGAACTTGCACGTTTGCGTCGATAGTCGTACGCGCTAATACTGCTGAATATGGCATCAACTGCTTCGGCAGCTTGTTCCTGGCTTAGTGTAGGCGAGATGTGGAAGCGTACAGCAGCAC
>NW_008649355.1:4938-6101 GCF_000247585.1 Phytophthora nicotianae INRA-310 | reverse complement strand
CATCATTCAAGTGAACTTCAGGTGGATGCAGCTCCTCTTTACGATGGCCCGTACGGGCCGACGAAAGCTGCGTTTGCTTTTGCTGACAGCCCTTTGGCAATGTTTTACTTCTTTTTGCCGAAGGAGCTCTGGCGCAGGATCGCGGAAGAGACAAACACGTACCGTATCGCTTGCATTCACGATGATGCAGTGACTGCGCGTGCACGCGCGCTAAAACGTCGCCAAACCGTGCCACCAACGCTGGTGCTCACCGTCGAAGAGTACAGGGCTAAGCTTCGCCGCAAGCATCCTGTCCTACCCCACGAGCTCGTCAGATATATCGGTTTGCTGGTAGCTCGGTCGCTGGAGACACGGCGAGAAAGTTTGAGCCGCCACTGGATAACCAAAGTTGAAGGTGCTTTATCGCGAGGGACGTTTGGACAGTTCCTTAGTCGTGACCGATTCCAAGATATCACACGGTACTTGCGCTTCAATGACAACTCCCGGCAAGCAGAGAGTGGTGACAGAGCTTTTAAAATTCGACCCGTGCTGCAGGCCTTGCAGAAAACCTTCTTCCGTGGCTATCGGTTGGGCGCGAAGATATCATTCGACGAGGGCATGGTGCCGATGCGCCACCGACGAACCCCATGCGGCAGTACATGTCGGCAAAGCCCAACAAGTGGGGCACCAAATTCTACATGACTTGCTGCGCTGAAACAGCGTAATTGCTTGTAACTTCTTCTCCGTAATATGTTCTGGATGTGACGGATTATACCCCGACAAGAACCGACATTGTTACGGATATTGTGCTTTAGGCTAGGCAAACAAGGACGAAAAGGATGTTGCGCAGAGAGCCGTTGTGAAGAACCTGGTGAAAGTATTGCGAGATCAACCTGCACAGCGCTTAGTGGGCACGGACAATTACTACACGTCAATCCCGTTGTCATACAAACTGCTCTCCATGGGCCATTACCACGTAGGCACCATGCGTCAAGATCGCCTGGGATGGTGCAAAGAGATTGATTTCACGCAGAAGTCGCGGCCAAAACGAATCCCGCGTGGCACGTTTCGCATTGCGCAGTGGCGCAACCGACCCGAGTTTGTGGCGCTGGCGTGGATGGATTCGAAACCCGTACGCTTCCTGGCTACTGGATGCTCCACGCAGCCAGCCCAAGTCCCTCGTC
>NW_008649355.1:3610-4838 GCF_000247585.1 Phytophthora nicotianae INRA-310 | reverse complement strand
CGTGGACGTCCACGACCAGCTGCGCTTGCAGCGTTACTCCATTCAACGGTCTCTGCGGATGAAGAAATACTACAAAACTATTTCTTGGGGCTCGTTGACATCGCGTTAGTCAACGCATTCATTGTGCACAAGATTGCGATGAAGAGGGGTGACAAACGCGTCCCAACACACGCAGAGTTCATGCGACACCTGCACGTAGAGCTGCTGTCCCAAACCAAAGACGACTTCGCTGCAGGTCAAGACGGACAAGAACTCATGACCGCACCAGCATCCCAGCTTCCACACATTCTGCAGAAGACTAGGGAGAAGAACGGCGGCAAGACACGGCAGTGGCTGTGTAAAGTATGTTCGGCGCTCGCGGGGCCTGGAACCCGAAGCTTTGAGAGCAGCTACTTCTGCAAGGCGTGCTCTATCGCCAAAAAAGGCCGCGTAGCTCTCTGCAACAACGCCCGTCGCCTCGAGCTGGGCAGCGACCTGACGTGCTCGCAAGTCTGGCACCAGACCTTGAAGAATGGGACTGCCATCCCGCCGGAGCATCAAGACAAGATTCGCTTTATCAACAAGCGCCGAGTTGACGACGTTGATAGCGAAGAAGAATTTTGGTAAATGAAAGAATGATAGTCGTTTTTGCCGCGAACACACACCTCTAGCAGCTGAACATCGTAGCGGTTTTGCCAGGAGATCTCAATGAACAGTTTCTTGAACCGCTTTTGCACAGAGCATCCCTCCATGAAAGCCAATGAAATTCCTTGATGGCGCTACGTGGCACGCGAAAGGGCTTGATGCATGATATATAGTACTGATATTTCGGTATATATTAATTCATATAATAAATGTTCCGGAAAATCCAGAACATTAGCCGGTATAAATAGGTTAAGCCAGTGGTCGTGGGTTCGAGCCCCACGGGGGGTGCTTGCTTCTTTGCGATCGTGTGTTGGCACGGGCTTGAGCGAGTAGTGCGTGCGTTTGGCGCGCGCGGCTCGTTGGGGAGTCCGTTGTGCGATGCTCGGGGTAACAGGGCAGCACTCGTAGTAGTGCATTATGCTTCGTGTCCTCTTGTTTGGCCCTCCTCCTCTCATTGCGAACGTCACCCCATTACAGGATCAACACACCTCTCGGCCTCACTCGTGTTGTTGATCTAGCGGCGGGGAATCCACAAAGGATGCAAACACACCCTTCGGGTTAGGAGCTTGAGGTTAGGAGCTTGAGGTTAGGAGCTTGAGGTTAG
>NW_008649355.1:0-1165 GCF_000247585.1 Phytophthora nicotianae INRA-310 | reverse complement strand
TTTGACGTAGCCGGCTGAAATGAATGTGCCACAGACCGCAAAAGCTCTTCAGTCTCTTCATTATTCTCACTCCGGGTCAGGCGACGACCAATTATTTGTCCAATCTCGTTTTGAGCGAGGAGAAGCATCTTACCATCCGCAATACCTTCTCGCTGGCCACTACCCGTCCAGTTCTTCAGTTTCTTACAGAATTTCACAGAATGGTCGATACGTAGGGCTCGTCGGACCTTCAAGTGTTGTATAAGTACCTCACACAAAGAACTGTAAATCGATGTCCATTCCAGCCACTGCGCAGTCAAAGAGTTTGACGTTGGTGGTGCATTGTCAGAGCAGTACTGGCTGCAGCTAGGTGGCGTCGGAGCTACATACTCGGTGTTACCGTTTCGAATCCGTCGAATTCTATCCGCGAAAAGAGTATACAGTTTGTAGTAACGGGTTTGTCGTCTACGTCGAATGCATGTCAACGCACTTGATAGTCCGTTGGGTGACATCACCCCATCGTGTACAATTTCCATAAACTCCTTCGATATTCCACTTTTCACCGACAGAACGAAAGGAAAATGAACAATAGTATCCACGCGCCTATTTAAATAGCTGGAAGATGCCGTAGTAAAGCAGGTACCAGTCGAAGTGCACTCATAACGAGTGTACAATAGTTCACACTTGCAATCCACAGCTTCAACTGTACGTTGCACATACTCCTTCACGCGAGGAGTACACAGACACTTAGGGGAAATGCACTCTGCCTTGCCTCCATTAAGGCATTCAGGAACCCAAACGACTAAAGGTCGTCTGAACAGCTTGGATAAAGGCGCCATGTCGTCGTTCCGGTTGGATGCTTAAGGGTACACTATACTCGGCGGGAAAGTACAGCGGAAAATTGCTTCTTGGATGAGACGCCATCGCTCGTCTGAGTCCATGATGCAGACGATGACTCCGTCCTTTCAGCTCTCGTGCCTGTTTCCCGCTATCAATGCCTATTAGATTTTAAAGTGGTATTTTTGGAGGAGCGGAGCGGAGGTCGGAGGAGTAACCACTCGGAGCTCCGATAACCCCCCACGACCACTGGCTTAAAAGGCCAGCGCTCTACCGACTGAGCTAGATGGGTGTACCGTCACAAACCTTACAGCAACTTAACACAAACAAAGTGCAACACAACACCAAA
>NW_008649354.1:4352-6196 GCF_000247585.1 Phytophthora nicotianae INRA-310 | reverse complement strand
GTCTTGGATGTAGCTTCGGAACACCCAGACCAGCAACATTTGATGACAGGGGATGTCAACGGCGCTTTCCGCCACATTCCAATTGCTGCTGAGGTCGTTGGACGTTTTGCGGGGACAATTCCGGAGCTGGGAATTCTTGTGATCGACCTATATTGCCCGTTTGGGTGGAAAAAATTGCCATCGTCGTACTGGGTGGCTGGTGCAGCGATAAATCACTTATACGCATGTGCAGCTCCAATGTGGCCAGACCAACCAACGTGTACTAAGGGATCATTCGATGCTAAAGCATGGTGCGATGACCACATCGCAATCGAAGCCGACGTTGGCTCCCGTTTTTCCGAGGCGAATCTTGCTCTGCGGGCCTCAATGATGACGGTTTAGGAGCGTCGGCGTGCAACGAGAAAACGTTTTTTCTTGGTTCAAAGAAGGAAAAGCTCTTGGGCTCAACGGGAATCTCAAGACACTGACGGTTTCCATGCCACCAGAGAAGATTAGGAAGGCACTGACACGGGTTCAAGAATTTATCGGCTGCGAACGAACGACCAGAACGAAGTTGAATAAGCTCGTGGGCAGCCTCAGACACGTGGTGACCTGTATCCGGCCGGCGGCGTCATTCTTTCAGCGAATAGCGGAGCAGGGTCGTTTGTCGCCACGCTTCGGGTCAACTTCGATCTCGCAAGATGTTACAGAGGATTTACGGTGGTTTGAGCTTATTTTGCAGCGAGGAAGGCTCAATTCTATCACTATGGTTCGATTTGCATCGCGGTCTGCCCCCAATTATCATGTTCAAATGGATGCCAGTGATCGAGATCTCTGCGCACTTCCGGCACATAAGCAGTTGTTCCAGCTTGAATTCGACCACGCTCAACGGGAGCTGACTCGAGAATTCAATCAGAGTGGTAACAACGAATTCGGTATCAATAGAGAACTAATGAGTGTCGTATATGCTTTGATTTGGGGAAGTTCGTGGACGAGCGGCGACGAGGATCCCGAGTCGCACGTGAAGTTCTGGATTGTTAACATGTCGGCTGTAGCCTGGAGCAACAAGAGGTTTAGCAGGAATCCCTTCGCGCAAATGCTGCTTCGTATCGTCAGTCTCTATGAGGTGCAACATGGTTTTTTCGCGACGGCATCGCACGTGGCTGGAGTCAAGAACAAGATGGCGGATGCAGGCAGCAGAGTGTGGCAGTCCTTTTCACACGCACTAACCTTTTCTTGTTTGTCTTCATCCTGGCAACAGGTGCAAATCTCGGACGACTGGCGAAATCTCTCGCGCCTCTGGGAGCGTTATTGCGAGCAGGAGCTCTAGCGCAGTCGAGACGCCCTAAGTACAGCGCGGGTGGTCTCAATGGGTCAGGTGGTGCGGCATGATGAATTTCGACCCATGGCTGACGGAGGCCGACGTCAGCCACAACACGATGCAGCTTGGCGCATACGCAGTGTATCTGTGGCAGTTCGGCATGAATCGTGCTAATACGGGTAATTCCTACTCGACAATATGCGGCAAGCTCTGCGCGATCCGTTGGCACCACCCGAACTTAGCAGGATACGATCCCGGAGTTAATGCCAGTCACGCGATTCTTCTCCGTGGAATTCCTCGATTTACTAACCCGGTCACCAAGCAACAGCCCTTGACTGCGCGTATGTTGCGAGTTATCTTTTCCGACATGAACCTCTCACTTCCGCGCAACCAATTATTGTGGGGTGGCCTTTTACTCGGATATTTTTTCCTGTTGAGAAGGTCGGAATACTTGTTTATTGGGAACAAAGTCCATAGCTATATCGTCCGCCTGTCCGCTATAACTTTTTTCGACGATATGTGCCAGCCGACGACTACCCGCAAG
>NW_008649354.1:0-2202 GCF_000247585.1 Phytophthora nicotianae INRA-310 | reverse complement strand
TTTTAACCATTTCTTCTTGAGCGGGCTACGCATAGCCTCTCCGTAGTTTTTCGGGTCCACGTCGACGACGTTGTTCACGACGTCTTGCTCTGTCTCCTCCTGCTGTGCGACCTCGTCCGCGTTTCCAGCAGTCTTACGTCCCACTGATCTTGTCACTGGTCGTTCCCGGGTCCAGCCCTTCTTTTTCGTCCTTTTGCCGCGCCTCTTCGCGGTCTTCATACGACCACTCGTGGTCTCTGCACTCGCAGTGTCGCCCGCCTCGGAGGTCGATGTATCTTCGCTGTTGTGCTCCTCCTCAGCCTCGGCCGAGTGCTGCTGTAACGGTAGACGCCGAACTTGCTCGTTCTGCGTCTTGTTAAGAGTCTCTATGTTCTTGACGTGCTGGGTCGTGATAACGACCTTGTCCCTTGGCAAGTACACTCTATAACCATTGGTTTCTTCTCCAATGCCGATGATCACGCCTTGCTGCGCACGATGCGAGAAGTTCTTATTGCGTGGGTCGCGGTATACCGTGCATGGTGAACCAAAAACGACGATCTCGCCTAGCTGAGGAGTCTGTTTCGTCAACATCTTCATCGGTGATGCCCTGCCCGGGTTCGAGTTCGACGGCGATCTGTTCAAGATGTACGCGGCGTACTGCACGGCGTCCCCCCAGAAACTTAGCGGAAGACCACACGCAAAAACCATGCACCTGGCCATGTTCATGATCGTGCGGTGCATCCGCTCGGCCTTGCCGTTGCTCGCCTGATTCCGAGCTTCGCTCTTCTGCCTAGCCACGCCTGTGCGCTTACAGAAGAGATCCACGTTCTCGTACTCGCCACCCGAGTCCGTCCTCAACACGTGTATCTTGCAGTTGAATCGCTTCTCAAAGAACATTAAGAAATGTCCAAACTGTTTTGCGGCAGCGTCCTTCGTGCGCGCCACAAACACTCTACAGTAGTTGCTCTTGTGATCAACGAAGTTGATCATGTAGCGGTTGTTGAGGCGGTCCCTGGGAGTCATCGGACCCTTCAGATCCGAACAGATCACTCCACCCATTCTATCGATTGGGGAGTGATCCCCACTGTCCTTGCCCGATTGTCTGTTTCTCGTTTGTTTTCCTTACGCACATGTAAGACAGTTCACCCGTCTATGATCCGTGAGTGCAATGCCGGAGCTTCGGTCTCGAGGGAGACGCTCAACGGCATCGTAGTTAAGATGGCCTAGACGTTTGTGAAACTCCATCAAGGTTCCCTTTTGCACGACACTGTGCACGCCGTCCGGCACGTTCGCTTCGCCCTCGAGCGCCGCTATGATCACGTCCGACACGACGTCGTGTGGCCGGTCTACCTTTCCTTGCACTATCAACACGTTCCGCCGCAGCCCAACGTCGAATGCTACCGTCCCCCCGTTCTTACCGGCCACCACACGCCGACCATTACGGTAGGTCAACGTGTAGCCCTTCTCGTCCAGCTTGCCGGACGAGATGAGATTATGCACGACGCCCGCAGCGAAGTACACATCTGTTAACTTCAAAATCTTCACATTACCACACGCCGTCACACGCAGAGTCAGTGTGCCCCTCTTCGTTACGTTCAACGGCTCGCCGTTGGGCTGTAAGCATGTGTCGTCGCACAACTCGACCTCATCGAACCACGACTCGTTACCTACTAACTGCCTACTCGAACCGCTGTCAAGTATCCACTCGCTGTCTCGCTCAGTGCGCTCGTCCCTCAGGGCAAGCGTCAGATCTGGGTCTCTCTCGCGGACAAACTGATCGCAGGTGTCCGACCTTGTTGCACTCATGACAGCGTCGTGTCTCCTTGCGTCGCTCGCCAACTGCAGCGACGACTTCCTTGCCCAGGTTCTTGCGCCCTGTAGGCTCCAGCTCCCACGCTTGCGCAAAGTGTGCGAGTTCCTCGGCTTGTTGTAGGTAATCGGTCCTTGTATTGTCCACCTTGGCCATCAACACGGTACGCAGGTCCGCGGACGCGTACTGTACGATGTTGTTGAGCACAAGGTAATCCGCGCTCCCGCCACACGCTCCTGACACGGCCACCAGATACATATAGTGCTCGGGCCATGTGCGCTTGGTCTCTTTTGGCGCGGTGAACAACTTCATCGCCTGAGCCGGAGTGATGTTCGTCTTGAACGCTTCGAGCATCCTCTCCATCACATACTGAAGAGTAGGTAATTGCCCCCACCAGGCCTCAACCTGCTTGT
>NW_008649353.1:4678-5949 GCF_000247585.1 Phytophthora nicotianae INRA-310 | reverse complement strand
TCCTAGAGCCCCTGGTACCATGTACCAGGTATCTCAAGAGTGACTAGGCACTCTTCATGTAACTTGGGTACACTTGGGGTATGTACCACGTTACACAGTGGGCTCATGGTAGATTAAAAGAAGAAATGCACGAGTATTATAATATAATTGAGACCTCGACGTCGAGCAAGTTTTGCTCATTCTGGTGCGATTCCCGTGGTGTTAGCAAAGTGAATTGCCTCTGCCAGCTCTTGACATTCTAGCAGACGTGTTGATCCATCCGACAGCGTCACATTCCATTTGTACACACCGTTTTGGTTCAAACACGTACTCACCACGCCAGGCACGTTCTCCTTGGTAGTCTCTTTCTCGATAAGAATTGGAAACTTGGGAAGACGGCTTGGTTTTAGCTGTCCATATAGATGATAGCCTCAGCTGCCGTGCGGAAAGATTCTAAGACTTGGTAAGACGACGATCCATCTTCTGCTCCTTCCTCATGTTCGGAGTCGGATGTGGCCACGTCGATAACGTCGGATGCCATTGAGGGTGTTGCGTTGGAAATTGAGAAATGAACGGACAACACCAACAATCGTTGTCCACACACGACCAATCAAGCTACTGCAACAGAGATGAATGGTGTAAGAGACCACAAGCAATGTGCTCCACCAGTTGCTTGTCACCGATGGCTAGGGATAACTAGGGATGGCTAGTTACCATTTTTAGACTACAAAAAAGTTTTTATTTTTATTTTTTAAATCTAAAGGCTAAGAATACATCCGTCCACTAGGAATCCCAACCCGAACAGAAACGAGGACACTCATGATTCAACTTTGTAGAGAAAAGGCATAAAGTCATCTTTTTTGCAGATCCACTAAGGAAGTCGCCTTTGGATGCTAAGGATTAATCCGCACCCGTCATTTTCTCATTCCTGAGCGAGCTCCACACCAAAATTGTGCTCCGCTTTGTAAATCTGCAACAGCGTCGGAACTTGCAGGAGACTGGCAAGGGATCGGCGTGAGATCAAAGAGATCTACAGACGTTTCTAGCAGGCTCGAGACGACGAGCGACTTCAGAAGAGTGCAAAGGAGAGCAATGACGGAGCACGCAAGAAGGACGTGCAGTTAGGATATTCCTACAGAGGAAAATCCATATTGCATACCCCAAACAGGCTTACATAATAGCTAAATACGATCCGTTTTCAATTCCCCATGACGAGCACACGTGAAGCACACCACAAGTGCTGCTGCAAAGCACACAACAATCGAACGCTTATAAGCCGAATTGATTCCGAC
>NW_008649353.1:0-523 GCF_000247585.1 Phytophthora nicotianae INRA-310 | reverse complement strand
CGACGAAGAGGGGTTAGGCCTGGTGCCTTGCACTCTATCTCACCTCGCATCTGCCGTATCACCAAGTTGGGGTCCCCGCAGATGATCAGACGTCCCCGGACCAAACTGGAGAGTATATTGAAGCCTAACTACAGACCCTGGTACTCCGCCTCATTCACCGTTAGGTCGGGCAAGTACTTCGATTCGACTGCGACGACGATCCATTCAGGTAACTTCCAGACAATAGCGCTACACGCTCCACCGCCTCGTTTGACTCGTGCTGATCCATCGAAACTCACGACTAAAAAAAAGGTTCTTTGCCTTGTTCAACTGTAGGTAGCATCGCTGGACTCAGCTGGCGTGGTTGCTTCCTCGGTGCGATAGACGACAGGATCGAGTCGACGTTTTCCCGGGGCGTGATGCTCGCCGCAATCGTACCCAGGATCTCCTCTTCGCCGCGTGTACACGTGACGATCTCGAGCGTCCAGGGGGATAGCAGCGCCGCCCAGTTACCTAGTCTGCCTTGTAGTCCCGAAGATCGCAT
>NW_008649352.1:4847-6102 GCF_000247585.1 Phytophthora nicotianae INRA-310 | reverse complement strand
AAAATAATAATCTGACGAGTTTAGCACTTGATCATACTGTACCCTTCTCATTACGTGAATCTGGAGAGCCGTTGTCACCATAGCCTTCATATCCGTAAAAGGAGGCATTAGAATTAAACTGTGCCATTGGACCCGATGAACGTGTAAACCAATTGGTAATACCACTAAATAAATAAATTGAAGGAAAAAAAGCATATCGTGTGTTGCTATAACTGATGCAGTGGTGGCATCGCTAGCATCCAAGAAAACTACGTCGCTTTTAGCTTGAGCAAAGTCCTTCAGCAACGGTCAGTGTATCATCATCACCACCGAGTGAACGCTTCTGAGATTTCACCACTGGACGCAAACCACTCACAGCGGCCAGTGCTCTTGTTGCAAAAGGTCCGTAGTAGGCATTCCAGCACGTACGGTCGACAACAGCGTGGTTCGGAAAATATCAACCCGAAACTTTCTCTGACAGAGTCCCAGTACTGTGGAGTAGAAAGAGGTCGTCGTCTCCAGCAGCACTATCCCTATCGGCTTCCAACTCGGAAAGTTGTAGCGGTGCCGTCTCATCGATACATTGAGTTGATGAACTTCGTGGAAAAATAAAACCTTTACCGACTTCTTCAACGCAAACCGAAGCACGTCGATGTCGGCGCTGCTGCGGTCTGGCACCAAAACGATTGAGTTGTTTGAGCTCATTCCGCACGAGCACGAGTCGCGAACAAAGCCCTTAAACTCTATTTGTATCACGGAGAAACTGCGTGACATTTCCTTCACTACTCGATAGCTACTCGATAACGCCCATACCCTATGCGAGCGCCACAATGTACACTCATCCAGCTAATGTGCTCCTTGTTAGCCATTGACTTCAACCCACGTAAGTTATACAAAAGGTGCCCCCACCTTTGATCCAGTACCCAATCCTCGCGCATAGTATTCGAACATACTTATCCAACTTGAACCAAGGATCAGCGTCGGTACTGAGCATCAAATACAACACGTACGGACACTCTAGAAGTGTGTCGCTTTCTATGAGTAAGCCTGCTGAAATCACATCATCGTAATTCGCGTGATATCCACGTGAAACACTCCCATTGATACGTCTACTACTGCCGATTGTAACTATGGTAGAATTGTAGGTAGCCGTGATACAGTCGCACTTTGCTGTAAATAAAAGATAAGCATCCTTAATATGTTTCGAATTCAATCCACCTGCAGCTCTTGAGTTTCAGTAAGCATGCCATGCTCGAAATTTCAGAGCTTCTTCGTG
>NW_008649352.1:0-1927 GCF_000247585.1 Phytophthora nicotianae INRA-310 | reverse complement strand
TGACCCGACCTTTCCGACAGCTTCCCGACGTTGAATGTCGCGGCCACAGCGCGGAGGGCGGTGGGCCCCGTTGCGCCACTTGTAGTGCAAATTTGGTGACAAACCAAAGCATTCCCTGGGTAATGAGGCCACACCTTATTGCACAGATATGTTCTAATTTTTGGAGTTTGATAGAATTAGTCAAAATTCACTTTTCAGTAAGTAACATACAAGTACGCACCGAGTTTTATCAGACGGACAGCATGCAGCACAGAAATACTTCGTTGCGCGGCGGTCACCTACATGACGCTTGCGGTTCGAACAAACTTTACACTGGCGTTGGCGACGCTTCTGAGTGCCATTGACGATTTGATAGTCAGGGCTTTCTCGTGGCTCATGATTTTTTTTTTACCAACTGGCTGAAACACGCGTGGATCATCGTTTTCATCGTTGTCACCATCAGTAGATCCTGAACCCTGCATACAACATGATCTAATTAGTATTTGTACAACATGTCATAGCGACAGCATGTCTGGACATACAACAAATCGTCAATACAGCATAAACTCACCTCCTCCTCAAAGTCACGTTCTTCTAGTTCCTTCATCTGAGCATGAAGATCAAGCAGAAATTGCGCATGTGTCGTGCGTTTCCCGGATCGTGAGCTCTGAGCCTCTCTAAACGCGATGTACGCGTTGACAATGGCGACATCAACCAATCCCAGAAATATGGATTTATAATATTTCTTGCATCAGGTTTGCATTTGTAGCGAATATCGCTGGAGTCGAAGCTGGTCATGGATGTCTACCCCATCCATCCAACATTGGTAATCTCGAACCATGGATGGGCAGAGTATAGATTTCCGTTGACTCCCACCGCCACGCACTCGACGCTCTACTACAAACCAAAATATGTCAGTCATTCAATATACCATTCGTTGTAGCATATACGTACCGCATGTTTCCATCTCTCTACTCCCCCCCCCCCCCCACTACACAGCCACTGTACAGGTTTCCTGTCCCACCAAACCAGACCCGTCATGATGACGTCATCAGTGGACACTGCTTTGCTACCGCCATACGAGTAGTGCCGTGAGCTATGCTTTTGGGACGGTCTCGGCTTTCTTCTGCTATTTCTCGTGGATAACCAACCCGCTTGGGCTGTATTGGTCCGATACTATATACATTCCGGTGCAGAAGTTGCAAAACCAGCTGGACAGACGTGTAGAATTCGATCCGTTACCACGACGTGGTAGACGTTGGCCTCAACTGCAGGTAGTACAGCTTCTAGGTTTCGAATAACTGCTGCTGGTCCAGAGTTTGGATCGACCGAACGAACCGATTCTGGCACATTTCCCAGTTCTGCATTGTGTTGTGCCTTTCCGCAATATACCTCAAGTCTTCATGCACACAGATACAACATGATCATTAGCAAACATCACGTTAGATACAACATCTTCAAAATAGAGAGTAAACTCACCGCAGACAATACGACGTCTCCACACAACAAGTCAAAAAGAGTTTTGTACCCCATTTGTGAGGTTTTGCCGAGATGTACTGGCGAGTGGGGTTGTTGCGGTTTCACGACGGCAGCATTGCTTCGTCGAACGAAAGTACTGGAGGAGGTTTGTATCCACGCAAAAATGTTTTCTGCATAACATCTACCACAGATCTGACTTTCCAAGCTCTGTCAGTAGCAGCCCGAACATCCGAGTTGTCAGTGAAATGGAGATTTGCCATGATATGGCTGAAGCGGTTCCGCGACATGAAGGCGCCAAATGTACCACGAGCGAGCGCTCCATTCAAAGATGTGGCCCAGTGGTCTCGAAAATGCCGTCTATGTGGATTCAACATCCGAGCTAGGATAAGGCCTAACACATGCAGAATTTCGTGAGCCTTGATATCTGGTTTTCTTGATTCCTGGTTCAGAATCTCTTCTTTTGATCGTT
>NW_008649351.1:4741-6178 GCF_000247585.1 Phytophthora nicotianae INRA-310 | reverse complement strand
TGACACTATGGGCCTCACTTCTGCCGCTTCGTCGTCACCTACCACGTTGTGCACATTAAGTTCGTCCTGATCTCTCATGTCTTGTGCCAGAGCGCACCCAACGCCTTCACTAGCTGTCCCATCAATACCATCGGTTGTTCCGCTTCGTGTCGTGCTTAAATCATCACCAGCCGTCGAAATCCTGGGGTCAGTCGTGACTTCCGCCTCTTTTACTGTCCCGTCGTCATTAGTAGCTGTGTCCTCGCATGCCACATCACTTATAGGAACCGTAGTTGCCATCCGACGCGTTTTTCGTCTTCGCCCTATCGCTGCTAACACTTTCGATGCCACTGGAGCTCGGGAGAGTGCATCCGCGACTACGTTCGTGCTCCCTGGTCGATATTCAACTTCAAAGTCGTACTCCTGTAGTGTCAATGCCCATCGATGCAATTTACCCGTCAAGTTCGAGCTCGTCATTAGCCATTTGAGTGCAGCGTGATCCGTCACTATAGTAAAACGTCTACCATAGAGATAGGGTCTGAACAGTTTTATAGACCATACGACAGCTAAACACTCCAACTCAGTAATGCCGTAATTCGCTTCCGTAGTGCTGTTGACCTTACTAGCGTACGCCACCGGTTGTAAGCCATTGCCGTGATCTTGCATAAGGCAAGCTCCAAGCCCCACTTTACTCGCATCCGTAACAAGCCTGAATGGTAGCCGAAAATTAGGGTAGATTAGCAAAGGTTTTGTCGTCAATACAGCTTTAACATGTTCAAACGCCGCTTGTTGTGCTTCAGTTCATTCCCACTCCGAGTCCTTGCGTAGTAACTTCGTCATTGGTGCCATTAACGAACCGAATCCTTCTACAAATCGACGATAATAGCCTGCTAAATGCACGAAACGTTTCACTTCTACTGCATTCTTGGGTCGTGGAAATTCGCGCACCGCTGATACTAGTCGTTCCAACGGTCTCACACCATCCGAATTCAGCTGATGCCCCAAGTACTCCATCGTCGTCGTCGCAAAAACACACTTCTTGAGCTTCAATGTGAGCCCAGCCGTCGCGAATCGCTCCAGTACGCACGCTAACTCCAATACATGACGCTCGATGCCTCCTCTAGTGTAGATCACCACGTCGTCAAGGTATACGAGGCAGGTACTCCACGTTAATCCTCGCAGTACGCTGTTCATCATTCTCTGGAATGTCGCCGGCGCGTTAGTCAATCCAAACGGCATTCTGACGAACTGGTAAAGGCCCTTCTTGGTCATGAACGCAGTCTTGGCCTTATCCCCAGCCGACATCCTTATCTGTCAGTAGCCTGCTTTTAAGTCTAGCGTGCTAAACAATAATGAACCACCCAACGCTTCCAAAGTCTCATCAATTCGCGGCAATGGGTAGACATCTTTCTTCGTTACACGGTTCAATGCACGGTAATCCACACAGAAACGAACTTC
>NW_008649351.1:0-1628 GCF_000247585.1 Phytophthora nicotianae INRA-310 | reverse complement strand
TATCAACCCACCATTTGCTAGCGCTTTCCATAAGTTTGTTCCCTAAGATGAAGTATAGCGCCTTATCTGACCAGGTGCCACGTCCTGATTCTTCTGCGCCCTTCAACGCGAGTTCAACACGATCTATCCACGTAGAAACAGACACTTTCGGAGAGGGTGTGAACGCTGGCAATTCAAGGTCCTTCACACTCTTCTTCTTTGGCTGTCGTTCACGCCGATGCCCATGATCGCGGTGTCTTCGATGTCCATGGTGTTTACGCCGTCTACGTTGTTCGCGTTGCTCATGCCGACTACGTCCATCACGTCGATCATGTGACTCTTCGCTGGAGCTGCTGCTGTGATCGCTGCTCTCGTCATGTCGACCACTACCATGCCTGTGTCCATCCTCATCACTAGAATCTTCGTCGGAACTATCGTCATTCGATGACGGAGGACTACCACTTCCTACTTGCCTAGATGTCGATCGTCGGGCACCATCACGCCGTTCACGTCGTGCATCATGATGACCACCGTCTTCTCGTCCATGTCGGTTTCTATGGTGACCACCTTCATTCCGTATACGCCGTTCTTCCTCGTGATCGTCATTCTCATCACTCCAGGCGTCCTGTTGATCGTCGGCGCCACGTTCCTGCGGTTCTTCAGCTTGGCTATCACCAGCTCGTTCCCCCACTGCGGCGAGTTCATCATCTCGTCGTTCATACTGGACTCGTTCTCTGGACTCTGGTGGTGGTTGTAACCTCGCTACCATCGCCGTCAACTGTTCTAGCGCCGTCACCATGACCTTCAACTCAGATGAGGCTGTTACTGTCACGTTGGTGTCTGCCGTACTACTGGAGGCCACCGGTGTCTGTATCGATGCTGGCTCCTGCTGCTGACCTTCCACCACTACATCGCGTTCAGCATCACCACGTTCGATCCGACTACTATCACCGTCTACTTCAGTCAACAATTGCCTCGAAACGTTGGTACTGGGCGTCATATCGTTTATTAGAACTGCCATATCTTCATTGCCCTTCGTTTCTCCTTCCGTCACCGACGCTGTTTGGTGCTCGGTTTGTTGAGCGTTCTCCACGCTGTCTGATACCTCCACATCGTTCAGCTGTTTAGATGATCGTTTCCTTCGTTCCGCACTCGGCCTCGTTCCAGACGATACAGCCGTCACCGATCTCGCAGTCGTCATCGTGGCATTTCTCGTAATAGGCATCTAAGGTGAAGGATGCAAAGAGGACGCGGATGATAATAAATAGACGCCCCTGTATGACCACCATGTAACAAGTCTGGGGTCGCCTGCTTGCCGGCGGATCGCGTAGCCGCTCGTGCTTGCTGCGCTGTTCGCCAAGGTCCCCGTTGTCGGTCACCCCGTATGCAACTTAAACACGTTATTGGCCACCGTCAAGTAGCCGGGTTTTCCCCTATTTATTAATAACCAAACAATACACTGCACGGTCAATCGTACTCAAGCTCCACCCTCGCAAAGCCTCGGCTTACGCCACAATCTCCAAGCCACTCGGGAATACGCCTCGGGCGCCTACCCTCTCAATACGCAGCCACCACAGCGGACTTGGGAACCTCGTGCCCCCTTACCGGTCCTAGCTTCACGAAGCCACCCGCTATCTCGTACTCTTGCA
>NW_008649350.1:5545-6104 GCF_000247585.1 Phytophthora nicotianae INRA-310 | reverse complement strand
CAGCACCAGCACCAACAAGAAATTCGGTGATCGTAGATTTTTCTTCTAAAATTTTGAAGATGATACCATAGACTTCTAAAAAAAGAAATGCACTCCTCTCCCGCGTCATAAATCTGTTATGTGTAAATTCCAACTTCACAAAAAAAAAATGCGAAGTATTGCTTAGAATTAAACTTTGGAGTTTCTTTAATAAAAAACAAATACCATCATAGGCAAAATCGTTTGGTGCATCTTTAAAGCATGTGTTGCAGTTGTTTTACAACGAATTATGTATAAATAAGCGCGTGCTGGGTACAAAACCAACCGTCAAATGAACATAGGATCGCGCAAATTCAAACTATGCAGATACTAGAAACTAGATAACCGGGGCGTCAGTTTCGATAGATCGATCTGACTCAGAGGTCTGAAAAAATAAATTGGCCGGCATTTTTAGCTCCATCTGTAAATCTCGGCATGGATTGCAGGTCTTCACACAGTATGATATTGCAATATCACATATACTCGCAATGTCGCATTTCCAGCAATATAAAATTTCAAATTAAAGCCATGCACCATCCAT
>NW_008649350.1:0-1780 GCF_000247585.1 Phytophthora nicotianae INRA-310 | reverse complement strand
CCAACCTCCATCCCTGGTTGTATTTTCTTGTGTTGTCCCGAGCTATCCGCCTCTACTACTGACGATATTTTTATTTAGCAAAGGAGCACAATATGTATTGCGCTTCGTTCTGAAATACAGTATTGCAATATCGCCTGCTGCCACAGTATGGACTGCAGTTTTCTCTATCCCAACAATACGGTATTGAAGTGCTCAGAAAAGTAGTGCAATCGGACAATATATTTTTTCAGATCTCTGGATCTGACAAGTAAAATGCATACTTAGTCTTCTACTGAAACACCATAACGCCGACGACAGGAAGCATAATACGTTGTTAGCTTGGTATTTTTGTCTTTTCTCTATGGATGTTATATAAATCTTATCAAAATATTAGTGGTTGCCAACTCTAGCAGCAGCAGCAACAACATTTTCTTATTTCTCGAAAATAAAGGCCCCTCATTGGTCGATTAATTTTCACGTTCCTGCGTCAAAATCGAAGCAGAACGGTGCGACTTTTTTTCGTCAGCAGCATCTCCATCTGTTATTGTTGCTCGCGCACATCGCAAGGTTTTGGTGGTCCCGACGTCCCGTATGGTCCGACAGCACAGCTGCGTTGGTGTTTGCAGGTTTAAGCTGTGGCTGTGGTTCGTCAGCGACAGGGGCAGCGGGTCACACGCTCAAATTATGTGTGAAGGAGGGAATGGGCTGCTTAGTACTTCATCTGCACGACGGAACTCAAGTGGGCTGAACGTCCTGCCTGATGGCGTCGCTGTGTAAGTGGAAATGGCGTAAGAAGATCGTAAAGGAGACTTCCGATGCTGCAGCGCTGGTTCAGTGTTCCAATTCACCTAAATCTGAGAACCGGATACACCAGGCATGCTTTTTGGACTTGCTTTCCAAGAATGATGAAACTGAAAGTGTTTGCGCGGTCGTCTGCGGCAAGCGCTGCTTCAATGCCGTGTTAAAAGCTTTGAAAGCAGCTGACAATCCTGTCTCGACATCCAAGAAGCGGGTTGCGTGGCACAACGACGGCCCGACTCCAAGTATAAGCTCTGTTAGCTGCCTCATCGATTGGATGACTACTAGTAGCAAGTACTCTCGCTATCGAGGTGGAGACGCTCAAAGTGGTGAAACAAAGAGCACCATTGCGGTTCATCTCGTCGTGCGGTGTGACGACGTATCGGACTGCGAAGGATATCCAATCCAAGATCTCGAGTCTTGAGCAGTCGTTCAAGACGGCTACCGACTGGCTAGGAGCAACGGGGCAAGGTGTTCAGGATGAAAAGTGTCTCCGTGATGCGATTCTATCTCGATGCCCGTACTACTATGACTGGTACGGCACCATGAACGACCGTGACAGCACGACGCCTTTGAGGCTCAATATGGACGCCATCGATGTGAGTGAGGAAAGTAGCACTGACGACAATTCCGATGATGGCTCTGCATCTAATGAAGGTGATGTCAGCTCGATTGAGGGGGTCACTACCGAGCCCACTGGAATTAACAGCGATGCGGTAGTACCTCGTGAAAGTGAGGGTTCGCCAAGTTTGGTGGCAGCTGCAAACCCCAATCAAAATGACGGCAAGAACAGTGGTAACAATGGTACACGGCGTAAGAGTACGCCGAGTTCAATTGGTTCTGTCAGCTCGAAATTCAAGGACACCGCGGATGAGCTGAGCTCGAGCTACCCGTTGGCAGAATTGAAAAAACAACAACTTGCCCAAAAAAAGAGATTTTCAATTGCAGACGCTGAAGCTAAAGCGTCAAAAGGTAGACGCCAGTGCTATCGAGACTCAAGCCC
>NW_008649349.1:4702-6297 GCF_000247585.1 Phytophthora nicotianae INRA-310 | reverse complement strand
CCCCCCCCCCCCCCTCCTGTCAGTCCGCATTCTTAAGAACGCACCTTAAAGAGCATTTTTAGCCGCTACACTCCCGGCTGACACCGTCTCAAGCTCGCTTGATAAGAAGCAATCACTCAGTTGGCAAGCGCTGCTGCTAGATCCAAGGTGTTAAATCTCTCGCCACCACGTGTCTATCAGTGTCAGTTAACTTTCAATGGCGCCGCTTCAGCACAAGACTTGGGGGTCTGTTTGAGATCACTGCGCCTCGAGTTAAGGGTGAAAAGGCCCATTCTAATGCTAAGTGCCTAGCCTGTCGAGCTCAAAAATGCTCAGCCATCTCCAAATATGATCAAACATGTCATCTCATGTCCTATAATTGATGATCAATCTAACGCCAATTTCCCACGTTGCGTTTTCGGCGATAACTCGCAGCTCCTCCTCCATCGCCGTCTCTCATGCTGGCCAATGCTTGATTAGTCTAGGCTTGACAGTTGTCGGCTCTTTAATGTTCTCACTCTTGAGTAGTGTCGATAATACTGCCCGCCTTGAAGTGACACAGTGAGAAGTGCACTCACAGGAGTCGAAAACTCATCGATAAAGGACTGAGGCAAGGTAAAGTCGTCAGTTGGAAGTGGCCGGGCACCGCGGTTCAGGCCAAAGACGCGCTGGATTGCGCGTGCACTCAGTTCATGATTGCCTACCGCATCTTCGTGTTGCAGGTCATTGACTTCCGTTTGATCATCATGTGTGTCCGTATTTGCTTGTCCGTCGATGTTGGTCGAAATGTCACCGCTGTTTTGCGCTTTGTCGACGGCATCCATATATCCCCCCCCCCCCCAGCTCGCGCATCAATGTGATCAATATTTTGAATGTGAGTAGTGGACACGATACGCTTGATACGCGAAATGAAAACCTTGTATGCCTTCTTTTGGGTGTCAACACCGATAACGATTCCTTTCTCAGCACGTTTTATTTATTTGCATGGGCAACATAACTGGTACACTTAGCTCCAAACCGTGTTTTACCCGAGAGAACTTCGATCGGTGACACGTGATCTGCGTTCGATCTGGTCGGCAAGTTAGGCAACGCGGAGGCCCACAGCATCGCTCGGGTCGAATCCATTACAGTTCTGTGAAAGCTCTCGTCCTTTTCCGTTTGACGAGGACATGCCAGCCTCGGGTGACTGATGTCGAATTCCTCGATTCAACAGGAAACGATCAAGGCGCGTGCTACCAAATTCACCTCCTCCGTCAGATCGGAGGACCTTCAGCTTGGTGTCATACTGGCGTTCAAACTCATTAATGAAGTCTTCAATATTCCCCTCTGCATCACTCTTTTTATAAAGGAGATACACCCGCTTGAAATTTGTAGCGTGGTCGACAATCGTTAGTAAGTGCTTGTGTCCGAGTCGATCTGGGGTCATATCGGTCTTCAAGTCTACGCAAAGTGTTGCACCTGGTTCATCCGTTGGGGTTGAGGTGGAAGTATCATTCGTGTTCTTAGGTCGGCGAGCTTGCTTTGCTTCCGCGCAATTCATGCAAAAATTCACATTTCAGTTCGTAGCAGTCATGCCCTGAACGAGCTTCTTGTCAAGCATTCGGACAAGACCTTGA
>NW_008649349.1:0-2167 GCF_000247585.1 Phytophthora nicotianae INRA-310 | reverse complement strand
AGGAAAGACGTCGACGTATCACGACGTTTTTCCTCAACGCCTTCTGTATCCTTCGAAATCGATATGACAGTCCCCGACGAACATTGACAAAATAAGCCAGAATCGTAGACTTTTGTTTAGGACATCATCGAAAAACTTCAACTTGTTTCGCCAACAGATCCATGCCATGTGCAGAGCAGCCGGTGCAAACCATACCAACGCGATTTTTTCGAACTAGTCTCCAAGCTTTCTTCGTGTTTGATGCATTGTCTGTTACAACAGCAGTAACTTTCCCCTTACCGACTTCTGCCTCAAACTCCAAGATTATAGTCCAAATCGTACTCGCAATGTACTCAGCGGAATGTACTTCAGCTTTAGCATTGATCAATTTCCAGAAAATCGGTGGTGTTCGCGGATTAACAAAAACAAACTTGATAATTCCATCTCCGTTTGTATCCGTCCAGCCATCGGTAATAAGAGCCAGGTTTGATATAGTTCCTTCAAAAAAAATCCCAATCACCCGGGTTTTTTTTCGCGTTCGTAAAGTTTATCCTGTAGTCGCCCTGATATATGACGACGAGATGGCAACTCGTAGTCAAACATGGCTTGGAAATGAGGGTTCTCCACTACTCGAAACGGGATTCCTGTCGCAATCAAGCCAAGAGCAACACCCAGATTGTTGTCTTCTTGAGTTTCCTGGGCAGATATTCTTACACAAGATGCGGCAGCAAGTTCAGAGCCTCGCCTACGTTGTGGTGTCTTGAACAGCCTCTTAGTCATAGACGGGGTCGAATTCCTGCTCGCACGTGGTGACTTGACTGGAGCCACAAGCCTGGAGGCTTGCTTGTGTTGGCGGCCGGCATCTAGCTCTCGCCATTGTCATTGGCGTTGGCTCTTCGATGGGGAATTCTGAATGTTGGAAGCGTCGCTGGCCTTGAGCACGCCGATTTGCTTGTTCTCTGTTCTGACCACCCGAACCACAATTATGCGTGCGCTTATACGTCAGTGCAAACGTCGTGGCTTACTTCTTGTTGCGGTACTGTCGCAGCTTCACTTGCTGGTGAATGTCAACAACCGGACGTTTTGGAAAATGCATGACCTATTCAATGTCGGACATGTCTGTGATCTTGAAAATAATGCTTTGACAATTGGTCACATAGTATTCTAAACATCCGAAATGGTTCTGCATCAAGCGCAACAGTTGATCACACAGTTGTTCTTGACTGTCCAGCGCAGTGAGCTCGGATGTTTGAAGCTCCTTAAATTACGTTACGGACTTAAGTAATTAACATCGCATGGTACATACTCTCTATACCATGCCACTACAGGGGTAATCACTATCACAGGTCACTATCTCCTTTGGTAGCAGCAAAAAAAAATGATTAGGTCACGTGACCAGACATCGTTTGATCACGTGAAGGGCAACCCGCAATAATATAATATTCACAACAATCAAATGCAAATGTGGTTGTATTCAGTATGACTAGCAGTCTAGGCGGCATTTGATTTTTCTTCATCGTCTTCAATCTCGTAGTCAAAGGAAGTGTCGTACACAATGCCCAGGTCTTCGTCTGAAAGCTCCGAGTCAGCGTCACTACTACCACCGCCAGGTGCACAGTCATCGTCGTCGTCACTGGAGGAGCTATCAGTATCGCCAGTGTCAGGGAGAGTTGCCCGTCTCGGAAAGCGCATTGGTGGCCTCAGAGGGGCTTCAGCATCGCCGGATATTATGCTTTTACGGAGTACGACATACTCCCTGGCTAGCTCCTCAATAGAGCGAACGAAATACTTTAGTGATGGATGAGGCTTCATCCTGGCATTCAACTCGCGGTGAAATCGCTCTAAAGGGTTATTCGTCCTATTCACGATATCCCTTTTTACTCGATATATTCCACAGATCAGGAGGGTATGTTTCCAACCAAGTTTTGGAAAAGTATCTCCAAAACATTTTCCACTTTCTTCGAGAATACGCCAGTCCTTTTACATTGCAACGCTTTTTTATCTCGCGTTTCACCCAAGTGACACCCTGGATAGCTATTTTATCTGGATCAATTACTGTGAGCATGTCAAAAACCCCGAACGACATGGCAATTGAAGCCTCGTCATTTGGCATGCGATACTCTTTCAGTTTCCTTCTACACGCTTGCTTGAAGTGAAACAAGCAACCGACAATGCGTGTAGAAGGAAA